>NC_052163.1:130271517-130571517 GCF_902713615.1 Scyliorhinus canicula
GCAACACTCTGGTGAATGCATAGCCGATTGGAGGAGTCCCAAAGGCCACGGGCATGCCCCATCTCCTCCTCCACATCACCCCACTGCTGTGCCTGGTTGTGGAGGGCACAGCAGACCACCACAAAGTGGGAGACCCTTTGGGTGGGTGTACAGCAGGGCATTACCATAGCGGTCCCGGCATCACAATCACATTTTCTGCAGTCCGATGCAACGCTGAATGGCAGCCCAGGCGGCAGCATGGGCCTCGTCATAGTCAGTCTCTGCTTCGGGCTTCCATACTGCTGCCATCAGCCAGGATCTCAGCGGGGTTAATAAGGAGATCAAGGGTTAGAACAGTACAGCAATGAACAGGCCCTTCGGCCCTCGATGCTTGTGCCGAGCAATGATCACCCTATTCAAACCCACGTATCCACCCTATATCCGTAACCCAACAACCCCCCCCCCCTTAACCTTACTTTTAAGGACACTAAGGGCAATTTATCACGGCCAATCCACCTAATCTGCACACCTTTGGACTGTGGGAGGAAACCGGAGCACCCGGAGGAAACCCACGCACCCACGGGGAGGACGTGCAGACTCCGCACAGACAGTGCCCCAGGAGCCTGTCCACTAGTGTTATGGGGAGAAGGCAGGAGAATGGGGATGAGAAACATATCAGCCATGATTGAATGGCGGAGCAGACTTGATGGGCCAAGTGGCCTAATTATAGATTATAGAGAAATACAGCACAGAACAGGCCCTTCGGCCCACGATGTTGCGCCGAACTTTTGTCCTAGGTTAATCATAGAATTTTGGACAATTTGTCATGGCCAATCCACCCAACCTGCACATCTTTGGACTGTGGGAGGAAACCGGAGTACCCGGAGGAAACCCACGCAGTCACGGGGAGGATGTGCAGACTCCACACAGACAGTGACCCAAGTCGAAATCGAACTTGGGACCCTGGAGCTGTGAAGCAATTGTGCTATCCACAATGCTACCGTGCTGCCCTTAAGAAGTTATGTTCCTATGTCTTATGGTCTTGTCCCCAAAGAGCCAACCCGTCGTCCTGGGTGGTCCTCGAAGACCCTGGGGATCTCTGAAGTCCCAGGATGTAGCTGTCGTGCACACTCCCTGGGAAGTGTGAACATACGTGCATGATCCGGAGGTGGTGGTCACACACACGTTGAACATTCAGTGGGTGAACTCCTTCCTGTTAATGAAGGGCACACCCTGGTGGCCCAGGGTGTGCCAGGTGACGTGCAAACCCCAATTACCCCCTGCACACGGTGCGTCGATGCTGCTGGCACCTTCTCCAGCGTCTGGCCACCTGGGCTGCACCAGCGCCGCAAGGGCTAGCACTGCGGTGCCGGCTTCCATATTGTTATATCTGGAAGGAGTTAGAGAAGGTGAGAGACCGCTGATCAGTTATGGCTTCCACTCCGGGATCTCAAAGTGCCCTAACCTCCCCCACCCTTACGTACCCCGCTTTCTCTCACCATCCACCGAGCTGGTTGTGCTGGGGGATCCCAACCCTGCACACTCACCCCCCACCACTGCAGGGGTCCCACGACCCCAGACCCCTGCCGGAAACATTCGAGGGGGGGGGGGGACCGAGCTCAGGTGCCCACATCTGGTCCATGCACTCACCCTCTGGTCACAGGTTTATCCCCAGTGCTGAGGCCCAGCTCGAGAGTGTCTGGTTGTCGGCTGCTGCCTCTGTGGTAATGACGCTTCCAGGATTCAGGCAAAGTGTCCAGGCCTCACAGTTTGATTGGAATGCTCGGCATTAAAATACATCTGAGACATGGCCCACGTACCCACGAGAATTCACTTGAGAGCTGTCAAGTGCCCACATAACTAACAATGCCAATTCCCTATTAGCATGAGGCTTCAGTTGTGCAGCCAGAGGCTGCTCACAGTCAGAGGGAGTTAGGATGACCTGCACCATATTACCATGGCTAGGACTCTGCCCTGGAGGTTTCCGATGGTACGCGGGCAGCAATGTATCAGCCCCTGTTATGGGTGCACACAATCTGGGGAATGGCCTGTGGGACCCACGGGTGCTGGGCCCCTCACCCCCCCCCCCCCCCACCCACCCACCCCGGTCCAGAGGCAACCCCCACTGATGGCATCCAGCCCGCTGACCAGGTCCTCCCCTGGAGTTTCACCCCCACCCACCCACCTCCTCCGAGCACCTGGGCAGCAGCTCCAGCAGCAGATCCCTGCTGTGGTGGGATTCGAATCTGGTTCCCCACAGCATAACCCTGACAATCTGGAATACTAGTCCAGTGACAACACCACTCTGGTTAAATGCAAGACATCATTTGCTAAACTGCCAATCTCACTCCGTGGTAACATTCTCTGGTAAAGTAATGTAGTCACTCCTCATGCTCCATTCGAACACCATCATGACCTGTTTAAATCAGACAAAGAGGCCCTAACCCTGTCTCTTTGACATTTATTAGAGTGACGGCAAGAAAGCTTTCTTAGGGCCAGCAAAGTGGCACAGTGGTTAGCCCTGCTGCCTCACGGCGCTGAGGTCCCAGGTTCAATCCCGGCTCTGGGTCACTGTCCGTGTGGAGTTTGCACATTCTCCCCTGTGTCTGCGTGGGTTGTCCCCCTGCCCCCACCCCCCCAACAACCCAAAGATGTGCAGGTTAGGTGGATTGGCCACGCTAAATTGCCCCTTAATTGGAAAAAATTAATTGGGTACTCTAAATTTATTTAAAAAGAGAAAGCTTTCTTAGAAATGAAACCCACACTGAGTGCATATGTGTACAGACAAACTACACCTGTGACAGATGGGACATGGTTGCATTTGGTAGCACATGACTCTCAACTCTCTAGTCGTATACTAGAATTAAAATTTAGAAAGGAAGGGAGTGACATCCTGTTTAGATTAGCATGAGCTAAATTAATGCCTTAACATTGATAATTTTACTTTATTTCGGTGTGAAATGAATTGATTAAACTTTATTTAATGATAATTAGTTTTCAAAGAGGTTTCTTTCAGCATATTCTTCACCATAAATGCTTATCTGTGTGTTGGCAACTGTCAACACGCAAACCCACTACAAGAGGGTAAACAGGAAATGGTGCAAAAATAGTGCAGCAACAGGAAATGTTGCCATGCTCACCAGACTCTCTCCCAGTTCACAGTTTTGCTTCAGCGCAGTGATACCCGAATGAAGAAAGATGCCAAAATACTGACAGCTGAAGTAAAGCTCCAAACACAACCTGTCAGAAGAACATTTACTAACCGGTTCCTCCCGCAGTCTAGCCCATTTTTCTGGGTTATTTTTTCGGCGAACAACACTGTCTGCTCTGTTTTCATCTCTTTTACCTTTGTTTGGGACCTTCGGCAGCTTTAATGATGGCGATTCTCGTTCTGAATTCTCAGCAGTGTTTGAAAGGATTGGACGGGGAAAACTCTTAATCCATCTCATTGCTTGCTCCAAAAAACAATTCAAACTCAATGGAATCCAATTCATGGTCGCACAGAACAGACACAAGGCTGACATGTAAAGGCTTTGCACCTAATCTTGGGCTTGATTTGATGCTTGATCATTGCCAAAAAGCCGAGAAAGATTATTTATTCAATCATCTGAATATAGAACCCGCATGTGACTCCCTGCCATTAGAAAGACAAACCAAGGGCCTCACGGTGGCGCAGTGGTTAGCAATGCTGCCTCACGGCGCTGAGGTCCCAGGTTCGATCCCAGCTCTGGGTCACTGTCTGTGTGGAGTTTGCACATTCTCCCTGTGTCTGCGTGGGTTTCACCCCCACAACCCAAAGATGTGCAGGGTAGGTGGATTGGCCACGTTAAATTGCCCCTTCATTGGAAAAAATTAATTGGATAACCTAAATTTAAAAAAAGAAACACAAACCAATTCATTTCTTGAATCATTAGCAAACTTCTCCTTAAAATAAGCAATGGATGTCAAACTGCACACTTTCAATTTTTAACCAGGTTAAAACCCAATCTTCAACTGTTCAAAAATCCTAAATGTAAACCGAGATTGCTTCCCTCTGCTTGCATGAGCCATTCCACCAAGTAATAGGTTGAGTACAGAGTTGGGTCACAGTTTACGCGATGTGATGAATGCATTACTTTAAAACAAATAATTTAGAGTACAAATTATTTTATTTCCCAATTAAGGGGGCAATTTAGCGTGGCCGATCCACCTACCCTTTGGGTTGTGGGGGTGAGACCCACGCTGACACGGGGAGAATGTGCAAACTCCACATGAACAGTGACCCAGAGCCGGGATCGAAACCGGGTCCTCAGCGCCGTGTGGCAGCAGTGCTAACCACTGCGCCACCATGCCGCCCATGAGGAATACATTAAGAAGTTTTTGCATGAAATTCTTCGATATTTTAGTCAAAATACTGACTCATTTAGCATTTTCAGTGGAATTTTCCTGGGACAGTACATCCCTGTAATTCGTTTTATTTGATTCATTCAAGTTAATAGTCACTTGTTCATACAGAATGAGTATTGCTGAAGAAAGGTAATTTCCAAGAAACTACAGAGAACATCAATTTATCTTGGATGAGATGACATAGCGCATTTCATAGAATTGACTGTGCAGAAGGAGGTCATTCGGCCCATCGAGTCTGCACCAGCCCTTGGAAAGAGTCCATGCCTCCACCCCTTCCCCGTAACCCAGTAACCACACCAACCTTTTGAACACTAAGGGCAATTGATCATGGCCAATCCACCTAACCTGCACATCCTTGGACTGTGGGTGGAAACCGGAGCATCCGGAGGAAACCCACACAGACAGGGGGAGAAAGGGCAGACTCCAGACGGACAGTGACCCAGGGCTGGGATCGGCGGTGTGAGGCAGCAGTGCTAACCACTGCGCCATTGTGCTGTTGCGTAGGGGGAGAAAGTTTCTGATTCTGATGTTGTGATTAATGTTACAGATTTTAGGGCATGTTCGATGGGAATCTTCAGTCAACAACTTTAATGATAATGAACTCTATCTGATCTATTCATCAATACAACTTGCACATCTTCAAAAAAAAACACGGTAACATTCCCCATCCTAAACACGGTAACATTTCACACCCATCCCAAACACGGTAACATTTTACACCCATCCTAAACACGGAAACATTTCACACCCATCCTAAACACGGAAACATTTCACACCCATCCCAAACACGGTAACATTTCACACCCATCCTAAACACGGAAACATTTCACACCCATCCTAAACACGGTAACATTTCACACCCATCCCAAACACGGTAACATTTCACACCCATCCTAAACACGGAAACATTTCACACCCATCCTAAACACGGAAACATTTCACACCCATCCTAAACACGGTAACATTTCACACCCATCCTAAACACGGTAACATTTCACACCCATCCCAAACACGGTAACATTTCACATCCATCCTAAACACGGTAACATTTCCCCATCCCAAACACGGTAACATTTCACACCCATCCCAAACACGGTAACATTTCACATCCATCCTAAACACGGTAACATTTCACACCCATCCCAAACACGGTAACATTTCACACCCATCCCAAACACGGTAACATTTCATACCCATCCTAAACACGGTAACGTTTCCCCATCCAAACACGGTAACATTTCACACCCATCCTAAACACGGTAACATTTCACAACCATCCTAAACACGGTAACATTTCACACCCATCCCAAACACGGTAACATTTCCCCATCCTAAACACGGAAACATTTCACAACCATCCTAAACACGGTAACATTTCATACCAATCCCAAACACGGTAACATTTCCCCATCCTAAACACGGAAACATTTCATACCCATCCTAAACACGGTAACATTTCCCCATCCTAAACACGGAAACATTTCATACCCATCCCAAACACGGTAACATTTCCCCGTCCTAAACCCGATAACATTTACCACCCATCCACCCACCCATAAGGAGCAAGAGGGTAACTAGAGAAAGGATTGGCCCACTCAAAGACAAAAGAGGGAATTTATGCGTGGAGTCAGAGGAAATGAGTGAGCTTCTTAATGAGTACTTTGCATCGGTATTCACCAAGGAGAGGGACACGATGGATGTTGAGGTTAGGGATGAATGGGATAGATGTTTAAATACTCTAGGTCATGTTGGCATAAGGAGGAGTTTGCACATTCTCCCCGTGTCTGCGTGGGTTTCACCCCCACAACCCAAAGATGTGCAGGTTAGGTGAATTGGCCACGCTAAATTGCCCCTTAATTGGAAAAAATAATTGGGTACTCTAAATTTATTTTTTTTTAAAAATGTTGGCATAAGGAAGGGGGAGGTTTTGGCTATTCTGAAAGGCATTAAGGTGGACAAGTCCCCAGACCGGATGGGATCTATCCCAGGTTTTGAGGGAAGCGAGGGACGAAATAGCTGGGGCCTTAACAGATATCTTTGCAGCATCCTTGAGCAAAGGTGAGGTCCCAGAGGACTGGAGAATTGCTAATGTTGTCCCTTTATTTAAGAAGGGTAGCAGGGATAATCCAGGGAATTATAGACCTGTGAGCTTGACGTCAGTGGTAGGCAAACTGTTGGAGAAGATACTGAGGGATAGGATCTATTCACATTTGCAAGAAAATAGACTTATCAGTGATAGGCAGCATGGTTTTGTGCAGGGAAGGTCATGTCTGACAAACTAATAGAATTCTTTGAGGAAGTGACAAAGTTAATTGATGAGGGAAGGGATGTAGATGTCATATACATGGACTTCAGTAAAGCATTTGATAAAGTTTCCCACAGCAAGTTGATGGAAAAAGTGAAGTCGTATGGGGTTCAGGGTGTACTAACTAGATGGATAAAGAACTGGCTGGGCAACATGAGACAGGGAGTAGTGGTGGAAGGGAGTGTCTCAAAATGGAGAAAGGTGACTAGTGGTGTTCCACAGGGATCCGTGCTCGGACCACTGTTGTTTGTGATATACATAAATGATCTGGACGAAGGTATAAGTGGTCTGATGAGCAAGTTTGCAGATGATACTAAGATTGGTGGAGTTGCAGATAGCGAGGAGGACTGTTAGAGAATACAGCAAAATATAGATAGATTGGAGAGTTGGGCAGAGAAATGGCAGATGGAGTTCAATCCAGGCAAATGCGAGGTGATGCATTTTGGAAGATCTAATTCAAGAGCAGACTATATGGTCAATGGAAGAGTCCTGGGGAAAATTGATGTACAGAGAGATCTGGGAGTTCAGGTCCATTGTACCCTGAAATTGGCAGCACAGGTCGATAGAGTGGTCAAGAAGGCATACAGCATGCTTGCCTTCATCGGACGGGGTATTGAGTACAAGAGTCGGCAGGTCATGTTACAGTTGTATAGGACTTTGGTTCGGCCACATTTGGAAAACTGCGTGCAGTTCTGGTCGCCACATTACCAGAAGGATGTGGATGCTTTAGAGAGGGTGCAGAGGAGGTTCACCTGGATGTTGCCTGGTATGGAGGGTGCTAGCTATGGAGAAAGGTTGAGTAGATTAGGATTGTTTTTATTGGAAAGACGGAGGTTGAGGGGATACAAGATTGAGGTCTACAAAATTATGAGAGGTATGGACAGGGTGGATAGCAACAAGCTTTTTCCAAGAGTGGGGGTGTCAATTACAAGGGGTCACTATTTCAAGGTGAGAGGGGGAAAGTTTAAGGGAGATGTGCGTGGAAGGTTTTTACGCAGAGGGTGGTGGGTGCCTGGAATGCTTTGCCAGCGGAGGTGGTAGAGGCGGGTACAATAGCATCATTTAAGATGCATCTGGACAGATATATGAATGGGTGGGAACAGAGAGAAGTAGACCTTGGAAAATAGGCAACAGGTTTAGATAAAGGATCTGGATCGGCGCAGGCTGGGAGGGCCAAAGGGCCTGTTCCTGTGCTGTAATTTACACTGTTCTTGTTCAAACACGGTAACATTTCACACCCATCCCAAACACGGTAACATTTCACACCCATCCCAAACACGGTAACATTTCACACCCATCCCAAACACGGTAACATTTCCACATCCTAAAAACGGTAACATTTCACAGCCATCCCAAACACGGTAACATTTCACACTCATTCTAAACACGGTAATATTTGCCCATCCTCAACACGTTAACATTTCGCACCCATCGTAAACACGGGAACATTTCACACCGATCCCCAACACGGTAACATTTCCCCATCCTAAACAGGGTAACGTTTCACACACATCCTAAACACGGTAACATTTCACACCCATGCAAAACACGGTAACAATTCCCCATCCTAAACACGGTAACATTTCCCCTTCCCAAACATGGTAACATTTATCACCCAACCCAAACACAGTAACGTTTCCCCATCCAAAACACGGTAACATTTCACACACATCCAAAACACGGTAACAGTTCACACCCATCCCAAACACGGTAACATTTCACAGCCATCCCAAACACGGTAACATTTCACAGCCATCCCAAACACGGTAACATTTCACACTCATTCTAAACACGGTAACATTTCCCCATCCTAAACACGGTAACATTTCACATCCATCCCAAACACAGTAACATTTCACACCCATCGTAAACACGGTAACACTTCACACCCATCCTAAACACGGTAACATTTCACACCCATCCTAAAAACGGTAACATTTCACCCCCATCCCAAACACGGTAACATTTCACATCCATCCTAAACACGGTAACAATTCCCCATCCTAAACACGGTAACATATCCCCATCCTAAACACGGTGACATTTCCCATCCATCCCAAACACAGTAACATTTCCCCATCCTAAACACGGTAACATTTCCCCATCCTAAACACGGTAACATTTCACACCTATTCGAAACACAGTAACATTTCACCCCCATCCCAAACACGGTAACATTTCACACCCATCCTAAACACGGTAACAATTCCCCATCCTAAACATGGTAACGTATCCCCATCCTAAACATGGTAACATTTCCCATCCATCCCAAACACAGTAACATTTCACACCCATCATAAACACGGTAACATTTCACACCCATCCTAAACACGGTAACATTTCCCCATCCTAAACACGGTAACATTTCACACCCATCCTAAACACAGGAACACTTCACATCCATCCTAAACAAGGGAACAATTCACACCCATTCCAAACACGGTAACATTTCACACCCATGCCAAACACGGTAACACTTCACATCCATCCTCAACAAGGGAACAGTTCACACCCATCCTAAACATGGTAACATTTCACCATCCTAAACACGGTAACTTTTCCGCATCCTAAAGACGGTGACATTTCACACTCATCCCAAGCACCGTAACATTTCACACCCATGCTAAACACGGTAACATTTCACCATCCTAAACACGGTAACATATCCCCATCCTCAACATGGTAACATTTCACATCCATCCCAAACACAGTAACATTTCACACCCATCATAAACACGGTAACATTTCACACCCATCCTAAACACGGTAACATTTCACACCCATCCTAAACACAGTAACAATTCACACCAATCCTAAACACGGTAACTTTTCCCCATCCTCAACATGGTAACATTTCACACCCATCCTAAGCACGGTAATATTTACCCATCCTAAAGACGGTAAGATTTCACACCCATCCTAAAGACGGTAACATTTCACACCCATCCTAAACAGGGGAACATTTCACACCCATCCTAAACACGATAACATTTCGCACCCATCCCAAAAACAGTAACATTTCACTCCCATCCTAAACACGGTAACATTTCCCCATCCTTAACACGATAACATTTCGCACCCATCCCAAAAACAGTAACATTTCACTCCCATCCTAAACACGGTAACATTTCCCCATCCCAAACACGGCAACATTTCACACCCATCCTAAACACGGCAACATTTCACACCCATCCTAAACACGGTAACGTTTCACACCCATCCCAAACACGGTAACGTTTCACACCCATCCTAAACACAGTAACCTTTCCCCATCCAATAGACGGTAACATTTCACACCCATTCTAAACACGGGAACAATTCACACCCATCCCAAACACGGAAACATTTCCCCATCCCAAACACGGCAACATTTCACAGCCATCCTAAACACGGCAACATTTCACAGCCATCCTAAACACGGTAACATTTCACACCCATCCCAAACACGATAACATTTCCCCATCCCAAACACGGCAACATTTCACAGCCATCCTAAACACGGTAACATTTCACACCCATCCCAAACACGGTAACATTTCCCCATCCTAAACACGGCAACATTTCACATCCATTCTAAACACGATATCATTTACCACCCATCCTAAACACGGTAACATTTCACACCCATCCTAAACACGGTAACATTTCCCCATCATAAACATGGTAACATTTCACACCCATCCCAAACACGGTAACATTTCCCCATCCCAAACACGGTAACATTTCACACCCATCCTAAACACGGCAACATTTCACACCCATCCCAAACACGGTATCATTTCCCCATCCCAAACACGGTAACATTTCACACCCATCCCAAACACGATAACATTTCCCCATCCCAAACACGGTAACATTTACCACCCATCCTAAACACGGTACAATTTCACACCCATCCTAAACACGGTAACATTTCACACCCATCCTAAACACGGTAACATTTCCCATCGCAAACATGGTAACATTTCCCCACCCTTAATACGGTAACATTTCACACCCATCCTAAACACGGTAACATTTCACACCCGTCCTAAACACGATAACATTTCCCCATCCCAAACACGGTAACATTTACCACCCATCCTAAACAGGGGAACATTTCACACCCATCCTAAACACGGTAACATTTCACACCCATCCCAAAAACAGTAACATTTCACTCCCATCCTAAACACGGTAACATTTCACACCCATCCTAAACACGGTAACATTTCACACCCATCCCAAACACGGTAACGTTTCACATCCATCCTAAACACAGTAACCTTTCCCCATCCAATAGACGGTAACATTTCACACCCATCCTAAACACGGGAACAATTCACACCCATCCCAAACTCGGTAACATTTCACACCCATCCTAAACACGGTAACATTTCACACCCATCCCAAACACGGTAACATTTCACATCCAATCTAAACACGGTAACATTACACCATCCTTCACACGGTAACATTTCACACCCATCCTAAACACAGTAACGTTTCACACCCATCCCAAACACGGTAACATTTCACATCCAATCTAAACATGGTAACATTTCCCCATCCAAAACACGGTAACATTTCACACCCGTCCTAAACACGTTAACATTTCACACCCATCCTAAACACGGTAACATTTCACACCCATCCCAAACACGGTAACATTTCACACCCATCCCAAACACGGTAACGTTTCACATCCATCCTAAACACGGTAACATTTCCCCATCCAATAGACGGTAACATTTCACACCCATCCTAAACACGGGAACAATTCACACCCATCCCAAACACGGTAACATTTCACACCCATCCCAAACACGGTAACATTTCACATCCAATCTAAACACGGTAACAATTCACACCCCTCCTAAACACGGTAACATTTCACACCCATCCTAAACACGGTAACATTTCCCCATCCAAAACACGGTAACATTTCACACCCATCATAAACACGGTAACATTTGCCCATCCTAAACACGGTATCATTTCACACCCATCCTAAACACGGTAACATTTGCCCATCCTAAACACGGTAACATTTCACACCCATCCTAAACACGGTAACATTTGCCCATCCTAAACACGGTAACATTTCACACCCATCCTAAACACGGTAACATTTGCCCATCCTAAACATGGTAACATTTCACACCCATCCCAAACACTGTAAAATTTCCCCATCCCAAACACGGTAACATTTCACACCCATCCTAAACAAGGTAAGAGTACCCCATCCTAAGCAAGGTAACATTTCACACCCATCCTAAACACGGTAACATTTCACACCCATCCTAAACACGGTAACATTTCACCTCCATCCTAAACACGGCAACATTTCCACATCCTAAACATGGTAACATTTCATACCAATCCCCAACACGGAAACACTTCACACACATCCCAAACACGGTAACATTTCCCCGTCCTAAACACGGCAACATTTCCACATCCTAAACACGGTAACATTTCACACCCATCCTAAACACGGTAACATTTCACACCCATCCTAAACAGGGTAACATTTAACACCTATTCTAAAAACGGTAACACTTCATAGCCATCCTCAACACGGTAAAATTTCACCTCCATCCCAAACACGGTAACAATTCCCCGCCCTAAACACGGTAACATTTCCCCATCCTAAACACGGTAAAATTACCCCATCCTCAACACGGTAACATTTCACACCCATCCTAAACACGGTAACATTTCACACCCATTGTAAACACTGTAACGTTTCACACCCATCCTAAACATGGTAACATTTCACACCCATCCTAAACACGGTAACATTTCACACCCATTGTAAACACTGTAACGTTTCACACCCATCCTAAACATGGTAACATTTCACACCCATCCTAAACACGGTAACGTTTCACCCTCATCCTAAACACGGTAACATTTCACACCCATCCCAAACACGGTAACGTTTCACATCCATCCTAAACACAGTAACCTTTCCCCATCCAATAGACGGTAACATTTCACACCCATCCTAAACACGGGAACAATTCACACCCATCCCAAACTCGGTAACATTTCACACCCATCCTAAACACGGTAACATTTCACACCCATCCCAAACACGGTAACATTTCACATCCAATCTAAACACGGTAACATTACCCCATCCTTCACACGGTAACATTTCACACCCATCCTAAACACAGTAACGTTTCACACCCATCCCAAACACGGTAACATTTCACATCCAATCTAAACATGGTAACATTTCCCCATCCAAAACACGGTAACATTTCACACCCGTCCTAAACACGTTAACATTTCACACCCATCCTAAACACGGTAACATTTCACACCCATCCCAAACACGGTAACATTTCACATCCATCCTAAACACGGTAACATTTCCCCATCCAATAGACGGTAACATTTCACACCCATCCTAAACACGGGAACAATTCACACCCATCCCAAACACGGTAACATTTCACACCCATCCCAAACACGGTAACATTTCACATCCAATCTAAACACGGTAACAATTCACACCCCTCCTAAACACGGTAACATTTCACACCCATCCTAAACACGGTAACATTTCCCCATCCAAAACACGGTAACATTTCACACCCATCCTAAACACGGTAACATTTCACACCCATCCTAAACACGGTAACATTTGCCCATCCTAAACACGGTAACATTTCACACCCATCCTAAACACGGTAACATTTGCCCATCCTAAACATGGTAACATTTCACACCCATCCCAAACACTGTAAAATTTCCCCATCCCAAACACGGTAACATTTCACACCCATCCTAAACAAGGTAAGAGTACCCCATCCTAAGCAAAGTAACATTTCACACCCATCCTAAACACGGTAACATTTCACCTCCATCCTAAACACGGCAACATTTCCACATCCTAAACATGGTAACATTTCATACCAATCCCCAACACGGAAACACTTCACACACATCCCAAACACGGTAACATTTCCCCGTCCTAAACACGGCAACATTTCCACATCCTAAACACGGTAACATTTCACACCCATCCTAAACACGGTAACATTTCACACCCATCCTAAACAGGGTAACATTTAACACCTATTCTAAAAACGGTAACACTTCATAGCCATCCTCAACACGGTAAAATTTCACCTCCATCCCAAACACGGTAACAGTTCACACCCGTACCAAACACGGTAACAGTTCCCCGCCCTAAACACGGTAACATTTCCCCATCCTAAACACGGTAAAATTACCCCATCCTCAACACGGTAACATTTCACACCCATCCTAAACACGGTAACATTTCACACCCATTGTAAACACTGTAACGTTTCACACCCATCCTAAACATGGTAACATTTCACACCCATCCTAAACACGGTAACATTTCACACCCATTGTAAACACTGTAACGTTTCACACCCATCCTAAACACGGTAACATTTCACACCCATTGTAAACACGGTAACATTTCACACCCATCCTAAACACGGTAACATTTCACAGCCATCGTAAACACTGTAACGTTTCACATCCATCCTAAACACGATAACATTACCCCATCCTATACACGGGACCATTTGACACGCATCCTAAACACGGTACCATTTCCCCATCCTAAACATGGTAACATTTCACATCCATCCTAAACAGGGTAAATCTTCACACCCATCCTAAACACAGTAACATTTCCCCCTCCTTCACACGGTAACATTTCACACTCATCCTAAGCACGGTAACATTTCAAACACATCCCAAACACATCCCAAACACGGTAACATTTCACACACATCCTAAACACGGTAACATTTCCCAATCCCAAACACGGTAACATTTCCCCGTCCTAATCACGGTAACATTTCCCAATCCCAAACACGGTAACATTTCCCCGTCCTAATCACGGTAACATTTCCCAATCCCAAACACGGTAACATTTCCCCATCCTAATCACGGTAACATTTCCCCATCCTAAACACGGTAACATTTCACATCCATCCTAAACACGGTAACATTTCACACCCATACCAAACACGGTAACATTTCATATCCATCCTAAACACGGTAACATTTTCCCATTCTAAACACGGTAACATTTCCACAGCCTAAACACGGTAAAATTACCCCATCCTAAACACAGTAACATTTCACTCACATCCTAAACACGGTAACATTTCACACCAATGCTAAACACGGTAACATTTCAAACGCATCCCAAACACGGAAACACTTTAGACCCATCCCAAACACGGTAACATTTCACACCCATTCTAAACACGGCAACATTTCCCATTTCCCCCATCCTAAACATGGTAACATTTCATATCCATCCTGTGGTGATTGTATATCAGTGTAGATGCAATACAACTGAGCATGCTCTAGAAGGAGCACGGGAGAGCTATAAATACACAGGGACAGGAAGTGAGGACACACTTCATGGAAGGGAGAACTGGGAGCAGGACACAGACACACTGGCAGGCAGCATTTGAGGTAGCCGTAAGTTAAGCTCTGAAGAGAGAACAAATTCACAATAAAGCATCTTCTCCATCTTTGAGACTATGAGCTTTATTAAGACACGAGGAACAACACATGGTCCCAAGGAGTGACTTCAGATGCTTACTACAAGACAACCCAGCTGCAGACACAGAAAGACCAAAATGGCAAGAAACACTCCTACTGGACATTCGACTTGGGAAGACATCGCTTATTCAAGGATGTGGCTTGGAACCCCACCTCAGCTGGACATGACCGGCAATGTAAGAAATGTCTGGAAAATATTTAAACAGATGTTTGATTTTTATATCATAGCTAATGATTTAGCAGCAGCCTCAGACGAAATTAAAATAGCAATGCTCATCGCAGGACATGAAGCTAGGAAAGTGTATAATGGATTTAAATACTCAAAAGATGAAGACAGCAACAACTTACAAATAATACTAAAAAAATGTGAAGAGTACTGTAAGGAATTTGGACAGCACGGTATGGTCAGAGGCCAAACTGCACAGAGACTGAGTGATGCAAAACTCAAACAATCAAAATCAGAACAGAAAGGGTTCAGTTAAGAAATCGCGAGTGAAAAGTACAGATCAAAAAGAAGAAATAACTTGAATTTTTCACAAAACCAAAACGCTGAGGTCCAGTTCAGATCAAAAGGAAAAGGTAACTTACACTTTTCAAAGGTAAAGAACGCTGAAATCCGCTGTAAAATGGCGTCGGAGCACATTTTACAGTCTCGGGGCCACAACGGACGAAAATCTGCGTCTGCGCACAGGAAACAGAAGCCGCACATGCGCAGTTACATTCACCCGTTTTGCGTTCTGCGCATGCGCAGTCTCAAAAAGTTTTGGTCGCGGGTCGTTATGCGCATGCGCATCGGACACAACGCACTGTAAAGGAAGGCCGATGTGCGCATGCGCAATTGATTCCTACGCATGACGTCACGAGCATCTGGACCACGCCCACTTAAAAGGGAAATGCCCGAAAATTGAAAACAAGACACTTAAAGCTGTAAAACAAAGTTTTCTTGCCTCAGAACACAGAAAAACACCTGAACATAAACCAGCAGTTGACAATAACTCTCACAACACCCTGGAAAAAGCAGTCTGCACCACCCAAAGTGAAGAGAACAAAAAGAAATCCGAAACAAAAAAAGATGATTTGTTTTTCGAAGAATACTACTCAGACATGGCTGAGTTATTCGGATATGCTGATCACAGCATCAGCGACACGGTCGCAAAGCTCAACACGAATCTACTCGTGGTAGATGAACCCAACACCATGGTGCCATGGCAGATCGTCGATACATTGGATGACAGCAATACCCAAGACGAAGACGACGCCACACAGAGAGCACAGAAAGACTCCACACAGAGAGCGATGACAGGCTCCACAGTGAGAATGATGAAAGACTCCAAAAGGGAAGCAAGCAAACACTCCCTGGCGAACACCATGCATGAACAAGACCATGAAGGTCAACCCGCCGTATCTGAGCAACCGCAAGCAGACTATGAAAGTCTACCAAGCTCACATATTCAAGAAGAAGACAATGTACATCTACACACTGCATGCGTAAACAGTGACAATGTGATTACACTCGACATACAGGAGGTACAGGATCACAGCGAGACTGACAGTTCTCAGCTTGTCTCTATAGAAGCACAGAGTAGGGCCACCCAAGAGTCCAGAGAGACCACGCCAATAGAAACCATCCACATTTTGACTCCAGAAGAGGAGCACCAAGAGTCCAGAGAGACCGCGTCAACAGAAACCATGAAGAGATTGACTCCAGAAGAGGAGCACCAAGAGTCCAGAGAGACCACGCCAATTGAAATCATGAGGATTCCAAACACGGAAACATTTCATCCCAATCCCTAACATGGCAACACTTCACACCCATCCCAAACACGGTAACATATCACACCCATTCTAAACACGGCAACATTTCCCCATTCCTAAACATGGTAACATTTCATACCCATCCCAAACACGGAAATACTTCACACTCATCCCAAACATGGCAAAATTTCCTCGTCCTAAACAGGGTAACATTTCACACACATCCTAAACACGGTAACATTTCACACACATCCTAAACACGGTAACATTTCACATCCAATCTAAACACGGTAACATTTCCCCATCCTAAACACGGTAACATTTCCACATCCCAAACACGGTAAAATTGCACACCCATCCTAAACACGGTAACTTTTCACACCCTTCCTAAACATGGTAACATTTCCCCATCCTAAACACGGTAACATTTCACACCCATCCTAAACACGGGAACATTTCACATTCATCATAAACAGGGTAACTCTTCACACGCATTCTAAACACAGTAACATTTCCCCGTCCTTCACACGGTAACATTTCATACCCATCCTAAACACGGTAACAATTCACACCCATCCTAAACACGGTAACATTTCACACCCATCCTAAACACGGAAACATTTCACACACTTCCTAAACACGGTAACATTTCACACCCTTTCTAAACACGGTAGCATTTCACGCACATCACAAACACGGTAACATTTCCCCATCCCAAACACGGCAACATTTCACAGCCATCCTAACACGGAAACATTTCTCCATCCTAAACACGGCAACATTTTCCCTCAATAAACATGGTAACATTTAACACCCATCCCAAACACGGTAACATTTCACACCCATCCTAAACACGGTAACATTTCCCCGTTCTTCACACGGTAACATTTCACACCCATCCTAAACACGGTAACATTTCACACCCATCCTAAACACGGTAACATTTCACACCCATCGCAAACACGGTAACATTTCACACCCATCCTAAACACGGTAACATTTCCCCATCCTAAACACGGTAACATTTCACACCCATCCTAAACACAGTAACATTTCACACCCATCGCAAACACGGTAACATTTCAAACCCATCCCAAACACGGTAACGTTTCACACCCGTCCTAAACATGGTAACATTTCACACTCATCCTAAACATGGTAACATTTCACACTCATCCTAAACATGGTAACATTTCACACCCATCCTAAACACGCTAACATTTCACACCCATCCTAAACACGGTAACATTTCCCCATCCTAAACACGGTAACATTTCACACCCATTCTAAACATGGTAACATTTCACACCCATCCTAAACATGGTAACATTTCACACCCATCCTAAACACGCTAACATTTCACACCCATCCTAAACACGGTAACATTTCCCCACCCCAAACACGGTAACATTTCACACCCATCCTAAACACGGTAATATTTCCCCATCCTAACCACGGTAACATTTCACACCCATTCTAAACACGGTAACATTTCCCCATCCTAAACACGGTAACATTTCACACCCATCCTAAACACGGTAACATTTCCCCATCCTAAACACGGTAACACTTCACACCCATCACAAACACGGTAACATTTCACACCCATCCTAAACACGGTAACATTTCCCCATCCTAAACACGGTAACACTTCACACCCATCACAAACACGGTAACATTTCACACCCATCCTAAACACGTTAATATTTCTCCATCCTAAACACGGTAACATTTCACACCCATTCCAAACACGGTAACACTTCACACCCATCCTATACACGGTAACATTTCCCCATCCTATACACAGTAACATTTCCCCATCCTAAACACGGTAACATTTCACATCCATCCTAAACACGGTAACATTTCATACCCATCCTAAACACGGTAACATTTCCCCATCCGAAACACAGTAACATTTCCCCATCCTAAACACGGTAACATTTCACACCCATCCTAAACACGGTAACATTTCACACCCATCCTAAACACGGTAACATTTCACACCCATCCTAAACACGGTAACATTTCACACCCATCCCAAACACGGTAACATTTCACACCCATCCTAAACACGGTAACATTTCACACCCATCCTAAACACGGTAACATTTCACATCCAATCTAAACACGGTAACATTTCACACCCATCCCAAACACGGTAACATTTCACACCCATCCTAAACACGGTAACATTTCCCCATCCTAAACACGGTAACATTTCCCCATCGCAAACACGGTAACATTTCACATCCATCCCAAACACGGTAACATTTCCCCATCCGAAACACAGTAACATTTCCCCATCCTAAACACGGTAACATTTCACACCCATCCTAAACACGGTAACATTTCACACCCATCGCAAACACGGTAACATTTCACATCCATCCCAAACACGGTAACATTTCACACCCATCGCAAACACGGTAACATTTCACATCCATCCCAAACACGGTAACATTTCCCCATCCGAAACACAGTAACATTTCCCCATCCTAAACACGGTAACATTTCACACCCATCCTAAACACGGTAACATTTCCCCATCCTAAACACGTAACATTTCCCCATCCTAAACATGGTAACATTTCACACCCATCTCAAACACGGTAACATTTCACACCCATCCTAAACACGGTAACATTTCCCCATCCTAAACACGGTAACATTTCACACCCATCCTAAACACGGTAACATTTCACACCCATCCTAAACACGGTAACATTTCCCCATCCTAAACCCAGTAACATTTCCCCATTCTAAACACGGTAGCATTTCCCCATCCTAAACACGGTGTGGTGATCACAAGTTAACCAGATGCAACACAACTGAGCGACCACTAGAGGGAGCACGGGAGAGCCATATAAATAGATCAGGACAGGAAGTGAGGACACACTTCACAGCAGGCGGGCTGGTAAGCAGGACACACAGCAAGCAAAGCTGATAGTTAGCACTGGAAGGTAGTTCTAGGTCGAGCTCTGGAAACTGAACGAACTCACAATAAAGCATCTTCTCCACAATTGAGACTACGAGCTTTATTAAGACACGAGGAACAACACACACGGTAACAGTTCACACCCATCCTAAACACGGTAACAGTTCACACCCATCCTAAACACGGTAATATTTCACACCCATCCTAGACACAATTATAGTTCCCCATCCTAACCACGGTAACATTTCCCCATCGCAAACACGGTAACGTTTCACACCCATCCTAAACACGGTAACATTTCACACCCATCCTAAACACGGGAACATTTCACACCCATCCTAAACACGGTAACACTTGAGACCCATTATTTGTAAATTAAATTATGACTTTGCCACATTTATTATGCAAAGAGATGAGTGAGTTAGTATCCCTGCTTATTTCACCTGTGGGAAGTGCACCTGTCTCCAGCTCATCAAAAACTGCATTAGGGAACTGGATCTGGAGCTGGATGAACTTCGGATCATTCAGGAGGCAGAAGTGGTCATAGGTAGAAGCTTCAGGGAGGTAGTTACCCCGAAGAATCAAGATAGATGGGTGACAGTGAGAGGGGCTGGGAGGAAGCAGTCAGTACAGGGATTCTACAGGTCTCTGGCACAGATTCTGTCCCTGTTGCTCAGAAGGGAAGGGGGAGAGGAGTAGAGCATTAGTCATTGGAGACTCCATAGTTAGGGGGACAGATCGGAGATTCTGTTGGAACGAGAGAGACTCGAGGTTGGTGTGTTGCCTCCCAGGTGCCAGGGTTTGTGATGTCTCGGATCATGTTTTCGGGATCCTTAAGGGAGGGGGAGCAGCCCCAAGTCGTGGTCCACATAGGCACCGACGACATAGGTAGGAAAAGGGATAGGGATGTAAGGCAGGGAGCTAGGGTGGAATCTTAGAGCTGGAACAAACAGAGTTATTATCTCTGGGTGTTACCCGTGCCACGTGCTAGTGAGACGAGGAATTGGGAGAGAGAGCAGTTGAACACGTGGCTACAGGGATGGTGCAGGAGGGAGGGATTCAGACACAAGGATAACTGGGGCTCATTCTGGGGTCGGTGGGACCTCTACAAACGGGATGGTCTACACCTGGACCAGAGGGATACCAATATCCTGGGGGGGATATTTGCTAATGCTCTTCGGGAGGGTTTAAACTCATTCAGCAGGGGATTGGGAACCTGAATTGTAGCTCCAGTATACAGGAGGTTGAGAGTAGTGAGGTCACGAGTAAGGTTTCCAAGTTGCAGGAGTGTACCGGCAGGCAGGAAGGTGGTTTAAAGTGTGTCTACTTCAATGCCAGGAGCATCCGGAATAAGGTGGATGAGCTTGCAGCATGGGTTGGTACCTGGGACTTTGATGTTGTGGCCATTTCGGAGGCATGGATAGAGCAGGGACAGGAATGGTTGTTGCAGGTTCCAGGGTTTAGATATTTCAGTAAGCTCAGGGAAGCTGGTAAAAGAGGGGGGGGGGGGGGGGGGGGGAGGGGGGTGTGACATTGTTAGTCAAGGACAGTATTACAGTGGCAGAAAGGACGTTTGATGAGGACTCGTCTACTGAGGTAGTATGGGTTGAGTTAAGAAACAGGAAAGGAGAGGTCACCCTGTTGGGGGGTTTCTATAGGCCTCTGAATAGTTCCAGAGATGTAGAGGAAAGGATTGCAAAGATGATTCTGGATAGGAGCGAAAGTAACAGGGTAGTTGTTATGGGGGACTTTAACTTTCCAAATATTGACTGGAAACGCTATAGTTCGAGTACTTTAGACGGGTCAGTTTTTGTCCAATGTGTGCAGGAGGGATTCCTGATGCAGTATGTAGATAGGCCAACGAGCGGTGAGGCCGTATTGGATTTGGTACTGGATAATGAACCAGGACAGGTGTGAGATTTGGAGGTAGGTGAGCACTTTGGTGATAGTGACCACAATTTGGTTACGTTTACTTTAGCAATGGAAAGGAATAGGTATATACCGCAGGGCAAGAGTTATGGCCAGGGGAAAGGCAACTATGATGCGATGAGGCAAGACTTAGGATGCATAGGATGGGGAAGGAAACTGCAGGGGATGGGTACAATCGAAATGTGGAGCTTTTTCAAGGAACAGCTACTGCGTGTCCTTGATAAGTATGTACCTGTCAGGCAGGGAGAAAGTGGTCGAGCGAGGGAACCGTGGTTTACTAAGTAGTTGAATCACTTGTCAAGTGGAAGAAGGAGGCTTATGTAAAGTTGAGACGTGAAGGTTCAGTTAGGGCGCTTGAGAGTTACAAGTTAGCCAGGAAGGAACTAAAGAGAGAGCTAAGAAGAGCCAGGAGAGGACATGAGAAGTCTTTGGCAGGTAGGATCAAAGAAAACCCTAAAGCTTTCTACAGATATGTCAGGAATAAAAGAATGACTAGGGTAGGGCCAGTGAAGGACAGTATTGGGAAGTTGTGCGTAGAGTCCGAGGAGATAGGAGAGGCGCTAAATGAATATTTTTCATCAGTATTCACACAGGAAAAAGACAATGTTGTTGAGGAGAATACTGAGATACAGGCTACTAGACTATACGGGATTGAGGTTCATAAGGAGGAGGTGTTAGCAATTCTGGAAAGTGTGAAAATAGATAAATTCCCTGGGCTGGATGGGATTTATCCTAGGATTCTCTGGGAAGCAAGGGAGGAGATTGCTGAGCCTTTGGCTTTGACCTTTATGTCATCATTGTCTGCAGGAATAGTGCCAGAAGACTAGAGGATAGTAAATGTTGTCCCATTGTTCAAGAAGGGGAGTAGAGACAACCCCGGTAACTATAGACCAGTGAGCCTTATTTCTGTTGTGGGCAAAGTCTTGGAAAGGATTATAAGAGATAGGATTTATAATCATCTAGAAAGGAATAATTTGATTAGGGATAATCAACACGGTTTTGTGATGGATAGGCCGTGCCTCACAAACCTTATTGAGTTCTTCGAGAAGGTGACCAAACAGGTGGACGAGGGTAAAGCAGTTGATGTGATGTATATGGATTTCAGTAAAGCGTTTGATATGGATCCCCATGGTAGGCTATTGCAGAAAATACGGAGGCATGGGATTGAGGGTGATTTAGCGGTTTGGATCAGAAATTGGCTAGCTGTAAGAAGACAGAGGGTGGTGGTTGATGGGAAATGCTCAGCCTGGAGTTCAGTTATTAGAGGTGTGCCACAAGGATCTGTTTTGGGGCCACTGCTGTTTGTTATTTTTATAAGTGACCTGGAGGAGGGCGTAGAAGGATGAGTGAGTAAATTTGCGGATGACACTAAAGTCAGTGGAGTTGTGGACAGTGCGGAAGGATGTTGCAGGTTACAGAGGGACATAGATAAACTGCAGAGCTGGGCTGAGAGGTGGCAAATGGAGTTTAATGCAGAAAAGTGTGAGGTGATTCATTTTGGATGGAATAACAGGAAGACAGAGTACTGGGCTAATGGTAAGATTCTTGGTAGTGTGGATGAGCAGAGAGACCTCGGTGTCTATGTCCATAGATCCCTGAAAGTTGCCACCCAGGTTGATAGGGTTGTTAAGAAGGCGTACGGTGTGTTAGCTTTTTTTGGTAGAGGGATTGAGTTTCGGAGCCATGAGGTCATGTTGCAGCTGTACAGGACTCTGGTGCGGCCACATTTGGAGTATTGCGTGCAGTTCTGGTCGCCACATTATAGGAAGGTCGTGGAAGCTTTGGAACGGGTGCAGAGGAGATTTACCAGGATGTTGCCTGGTATGGAGGGAAGGTCTTATGAGGCAAGGCTGAGGGACTTGAGGCTGTTTTCGTTAGAGAGAAGAAGGTTAAGAGGTGACTTAATAGAGGCATACAAGATGAACAGAGGATTAGATAGGGTGGACAGTGAGAGCCTTTTTCCTCGGATGGTGATGTCCAGCACGAGGGGCATAGATTTAAATTGAGGGGTGATAGATATAGGACAGATGTCAGAGGTAGGTTCTTTACTCAGAGAGTAGTAAGGGCGTGGAATGCCCTGCCTGCAACAGTAGTGGACTCGCCAACATTCAGGGCATTTAAATGGTCATTGTTTTAGTTTGTAAATAATTATCTTTATAACATATGATGTCACCTCACTGTACATTGGGAAATTAGAAATGTCAAACGTGTTCGAGGCTTGGGTGGAGAATTTCCTCGGGATAGCACTGGTGTTTCAGTGTAAACTGTATCACCTGCTGGAGCCCAGTCTGAGTGGTGTTGAGATAGAAACTCTGCCTCATTCCCAATCTAAATTGCATTCATTGGCTCATCTCAGCCGTAGCAAGCACTGGGTTGGACGAGGGAAGGGAATAAAATCTTCCTACGTTGCAGCTATAGGTCACCTATTGAGGGATTTGTAAATGATGAGAAGGGTAAGGTACGGGTCGTGGCTGATATAATTTTCATGGTTCGCTCAGCTGGAAAGTGTGAGGACACAAATTTATGATAAAGAATTAAAGGGGAGGTTGATAGGATGTGGAATTCTCTGCCACAAATCATTACTGAAGCAGAAACCATAAGTACTTTAAAAGCGGAACTTGATAGTTGGAAAAGTGGAAGGTTAAAGCTAGTGGAGAGTGAACACGTTGAGACGAGGTGGCTGAGTGGATTAGAAAATAACTGCAACAATTTGATTTGTCTCTGTGTGTAACATTCAATTAATCTCTGGTCAAATGTCCCATGGTGAAAATGCTAAATTGTGGATGCAACGTGATGCCTCTCACAGTTAAACAGCCAGTTAATATTCTGGGTGGAATCTAATCCGACCCGCAGGCTGAGTTTGGAGGCAGGGGGAATTTAATTGGCTGGGAGTGACCTCACCACCTTCCCATGTCTGTCTGGATTAAGTGTGGGACAGATTGGCTGTCCCCACTTGAGGCCCAAAAGTGCAGACTTCATGCCCAATAAATCATTGGACAGGAAGCCCAAATATCAAACCCTGTTGGGGTTGCTTTAACGTTCTCTTGAGCAAGGGGAGCAAGGGAGGGGGGGCTGTTTGTTCACAAAGGCAGTGGTGGGGGAGGGGGGGATTTGGCATTAGGAAGGGGAGGTCCATTGAGAGCCAGACCCTTGGCGAGACAGGAAGCAGAGGTTCTTGCCGCCTCTCCTGCCGCAGGGTGTAGGTCTATTTGCCATGGATTCCGAGAGGGGCCATGTTTACACATGAATATAGAAGTGGGCTGAGGGCTTGCCTCCTTCATGAGAAGGGGGGGGGGGAAGGTAATCAAAATGAGAAAAACAGGGGATCTGTTGTCAGTGAATAAATAGCAGAATATTCTGTTTCTCATGGTCACCCGAAACTCTGCTGAAACAAGAATATCAACTTAAAGCCCAAAGAACTGCTGGATCCCCATTTATTCCAGCACTGATCTGAAAAGCAAATAATCTGAGCCTGTTCGCTGGAGTGAAATAGAGCGATGATCAGAAAGATCTCAATGATTCATCTTTCAGCTGATGCACTAATACTGATTTTATTCATTTCAACATCTTCTATTAAATCACTCTCTCCATCTGGATCACACCAATCCCAGCTGGAATTCTCAAAGTTCTACAAAGGGTCTCATAACCAATCGGTGCATTTCCCTGTTAGTGTCCCACTGTCTTTCTAACCCTTCGACCACTGCTAGTTTCAGCAATATTCTATTTTGTTTTATTTTCAGCCCCTATACAAATAGCCAGTAAAAATGTTAAAATTACAGTAATAAAGTTAGTTGCTCCCTGTTTTTTCCCTAATTTTTAAACTTTAATTTGACTTTGTTTCCGGCTGAAATATTAACATTCGACCTATTAGAAACTGCCTTTTATATTTCATTTCATTCTAAACTCTTTCAGTCGTCCTGCTTCCATTTTCTACTCACGTCTCGAGCACCTTTATCTAAAAAGATCTTTCATGGCCTGAAATCTGGCTTTGGGGGTCAATGGTCCATCTGATCAACAAAACTAAAAATTGATCGGGCCCCACGAGAATATCCATTCTCAACAGACAGTCACTGTGGAAAGAACTTATTAATCGTCTCAATGTCCAACAAAGCTCAGAGAAATAAATGTAACTGCAGCACTCGAAGAGTTAAGGTCAATATGAGTGTATGTCAAAGCAACATGCTTTGTGCTCAGTGAAATTACAGACTCCCTGCGAATGTCTTTGAAATTTTGTGTAAATATGTCAATTTTCTTGTTGGCATAGCCATGCCTGCTGAGGGGAGGGTCACGTACTAACTTTAGAGCAAATAGCAAAGATGAGGGGGAGAAGAGTTACTTCAAAACCATCTACAATGCCTTTTAGGAGCTCCAGTACTCGACTGGATCAAAGCCGCACCCCCACTGCTTGTTATGGAACCGCTCCAGGATGCGTGGAGGTTCGTTTTCTCCACCACATTACCAGACAGCTCGCAGGGGGGGGGGGGGGGGGGGGGAGACAGCTCGCAAGGGGGGGGGGGGGGAGACACCACTTGGTGTTCTCTCTGCCATTAATAAACTGAACATTTTTTACCAGCACAGTAAGTAAATTTATGGGGAACTTGTTATTTTCGACCACAATCATGTGGAGTGTTTTGGGCCACATGTAAACTTGCTCTTTCTTCCCCTGTGTTTTACACGCATGGCAATAAAGCTCGCAGGGGGGGGGGGGGGGGGGGGGGGGGGGGATTACCAAAAAATAACAACTTGTAAATTGTAACCGTCACATCTACCTTCAATGACTGTACGGTGTATAAAATGTAAAATTTTATTTAAATATTTTTAACAAATAAATTTGACATTAAATCAATCAACTCCTTTTGACAGAGTGTAATAGATATCCAGGAATGTGACCTCAATAAGGACATCAGCTGGCCTCTTAGCTCTAAAAGTTAGTATCTTAAAACCAGTGTCTGAACCTTCACGTTTTTAAAAAATTTAGAGTAACCAATTACTTTATTTCCAATTAAGGGGCAATTTAGCGTGGCCAATCCACCTATCCTGCACATCTTTGGGTTGTGGGGGTGAAACCCACGCAAACACGGGGAGAATGTGCAAACTCCTCCCGGACAGTGACCCAGAGCCGGGATCGAACCTGGGACCTCGGCGCTGTGAGGCAGCAGTGCTAACCCCTGCACCACCGTGCTGCCCACCACCTTTAGTTGAGAAACAATTTTTGTATTAACTCCCAGCTATCATTTTCTACATCACACCAGCCTGTCCTGCAGTATTGTTCAGGGTAAGTCAGGGTTAGTGCCTGCCTGCGGATAGGAAATAGGCAGTCTGGGTTACAAAGCGTGCGGACATGGGGGCAGGATCTCCTCAGAAGGTTTCTCAGGGCTCATTGCCATGACACAGGTGAGCTGCACACGGTGCTGGAGACCATCAACCTGGTGAGAGATGCTCTTTGGTCTGCCCAAAATTTGTTGGTCTTCCAGCACAAAGAGTTGAAATGAAATGAAATGAAATGAAAATCGCTTATTGTCACGAGTAGGCTTCAAATGAAGTTACTGTGAAAAGCCCCTAGTCGCCACATTCCGTCGCCTGTTCAGGGAGGCTGTTACGGGAATCGAACCGTGCTGCTGGCCTGCTTGGTCTGCTTTCAAAGCCAGCGATTTAGCCCTGTGCTAAACAGCCCCATATAGTTGTCCCCGACGGAGTGTTGCAGACGGGCACATTCCCAAGCCCAGGACTATGTGCTGGGGAGGCACTAAAGCTCTGGGCAGCCATCGCAGAGGCGCAATGGGGGGGCGGGGGGGGGGGGGGGGGGGGGGGGGGGGGGAGGTGGCGGTCTAAGACCTTTCAGCCACAATGAACTGAGGTGAGGGGAATTGTAAAAAATCCCTTCGGGCTGGGTGACTCATATTGAATGAAGACAGGGTGAATATGTATCACAATTGTATTGAAATATATCAGAGTGCACCATGATGATGTAGACAACTTAAATACCGTTGTACTTTCTGTATCATTTTGAAAGGTCTGTAATGTTCCTTTGACTGTATTGAAGCACCTCAGAGTGCAACATGTCATATGTAGAGAACCTGAATATAGAACAGTACAGCACAGAACAGGCCCTTCAGCCCTCAATGTTGTGCCGAGCCATGATCACCCTACTCAAACCCACGTATCCACCCTATACCCGTAACCCAACAACCCCCCCCTTAACCTTACTTTTATTAGGACACTACGGGCAATTTAGCATGGCCAATCCACCTAACCCGCACATCTTTGGACACATATTATTGCATTTTCTGTGATGGCCTTTTTGAAATATTTGTAATGTACTTCCAGATGTTTAATGAATAAAGTATATTTTTTGCAACATGAAAGATTGTGCTTCGACGGGTCCCTCAGCCTTACTGGGCCATTGCCGCAGAAACTAGTGGTGCAAACCCCACCTCACTTTTGACTAATTTCTGAGTAAGTGTTAAAATACTATCAGCACATTCAGATCAGGTCGTGTCTGTAATGTAGAAGATCACACAACATGTCTGAACAGGGTGTTCTCGCCGACATTCACCTTTTAACCAATGTCATTAAAAACAAGTTCAGTTCTCATTGACACCACGGGGGTTTGTGGGGCCTTTGTTACCTGAGAGCTGGCTGCTGTATTCCCTTTATGACAACAGTAACTATACTAATAAGGTGCTTGATTGGCGATAAAGTGCTCTGGGACACCTTGGGACTGTGGAAGGCCCTATATAGATGCAAGCTTTTTTGTTATTTTTCTTCACATGCAAAGGGGCTAATGAATTTTTAAGGCAGCTACATGGAATATTACCTGAGGGGAATTTAGAATGGGGTATATTTCAGGAAATCCTGCATTATAAAGCACAAAATGCCGTGGTTGCCCCATTTGACACCCAGAGATTGGGTAAACCCAGATCCAACTCCTTCTCCAATTATATATATATTTTCTTTTAAAAGAACTTGAACATTTTTCTAGTTATCATCAGGATATTTTAATTTGCTTCACACCACCCACAGCATCATTGAGGAAAGGTGGTGGTGGCTCTTCGATCTACAGCAGCAACGTTCTTCACACTCTCTCTATTTTTGTGACCAGTTGATGTCTGGATATTTCAGGGATAATAATTTCAAATTCCCTTTCATTGACCAAATGCACAGTTCTGTGATTCTGCTGCACTCTGCAACTCTTTTCTGTTTGAAAAACAGCTTTCCCAATGGTAAGGATTGTACACCTGCGATGGAATTGAAGGGCGAGGAATTGAGTTTGTCAGATTCTCTCTCAGCTGTGCTGTACGAATGCTCTTAGAACTCTAAAATGGTGTTGGCAGCACGCACACACACGTGAGGAGAATCTCACTGGGTGCCATGTTGGTGTAGGCATTAGCAAGCAAACAGTGAACAGCCACTGGAAGGATGCAGAGCAGATAACGCTGATTTAGTACCATTGTAGAACTCAACACTCTAGACAACAACCTCTCTTAAACCCACACAGTGGGAGATGTGTTCAGCAGCGAGGATCACTCCCACCAATACAGTTTAGTGGGATCACCAACTACCTACAGGTTATTTGCTGATTATCTTCTTTTGGCTACAACACGACAAGTGTTTGTTTCCTCAAGTGGCAAATGTCTGCTGAGAATGGTGTGGCAAATACTGAAGGAGCTCAAGGCTTCTACACAAACCAGTTGCCCCAAGGCATGGATGTACCAGTTGTAGGCATTCTCTTGGACTGGGAGAATGGGCAGAGGCCATGCAGAGTAAGACAAGTTTCTCAAAGAGAGAGGAGGAGGAGGCGGGAAAGGCCTTCGACAATGGATTTGTAATTAACCAGCATTGGTTAATAGCCAATTGCAATCGCCACACCCATTTTTTGGGACTATGTAATTTAGCCCAAATGTCTTATGGCAGCGTCCATTTAAATAATTAGCTATAAAGGACCATAATCATTTTGCTTTGCTTTTTGTTCAACATATTGTGATTTTATTTGAATGCTTTGATTAACTTGGGACCGTTGACAGTATTTTGAGGCAGGTTTGAGCATTTGTTGTTTAAGAAGCAGCAACTCACTGGCCCTAATTGTGAGGCTGATTCAGCTCTGGGAACTGGGGCATCTTTACCACAGCCACTTTGTTGTATGTTTTCAGTTTACACAATGTGATACTGTAGAGTCACAAATGTATTCTAATAAACTTAATACAGCAGAAGAACAAATGTTATCATTTTGAAAATAAATCTTAAACTACAAACATACACAAAAAGACATCTAGTTAGTAAATATAGAGATAATTTCCTTCATCCCGCCTTCTCATATTTTCACAACCTTTTAGTTTTATTGATTTAATTTTTTCGAAAACGAATCCCACACATTCAAACTTTATGTTACATACTTTTCAGATGGGACCAACCAGCATCTATTCTGCTGACAATCAGGTTTTCAGACAATCGAGTTGCAATAAAAATACACAGGACAAAATCTATCCCAAAGTTTCAGAAATCTGTTTCCCAATCCAAGCTGGCCTCCAACCTGCCCATTTCCGGATTTAACTGAGGATGAAAGTGGAGTCGGTGACCGACCACGGAATTTAAAACCTGGGTACAGCACTAGGTGATGGGGAACCGGTGGAATGGCTGAATCTCCTTTCCCACCTATCACAGCTCCATTCAAAAGCATCTGGAATGGGAGATGGAATCTATTCTCATGTCTGTAGGAATGCCAGTCAGAACTAGATTGAGGTCAGCTCTGTTGACATCTCTGAACATAATGGTCTGTTGATTCTCATTGTTTCTGTCCATATTTAAAAGTGGTCCAACTCCAGGGAAACTCGAGAGGTGCCTGATAAGCATAGGGCAGCAATAAGCAGTATCTTAAGAAGAGGAGGTGTCAACAATGCAGGACAAAATTACAAAACAGCTTCACAGCAGGGATCTTTGGCAGTTTATAGCAATTAACAAATAATGAGAAGATATGGGAGTTTCCCACAGATTCCGGAAACATCTTTCCATCATTCATGCTACTTCAGTCTCTGCAACCGTGCAGTCGATTCACGGCATGGGTTTGCAGGAGTTTGCAGAGCAACGTGGAACATTTAAGTAACAGTTGTTGTTCTGCTGTATGACAACAGTGGCAACAGGAAGTAACATCTAAAACCAAACTGCTTAGATAAGGCACAGATGCCACAACTTCCAGTGAATGGTTGCTCACGGGAGTGTGCAGTCTCATACAAGAAAGGAAATAGTTGCCATGGGTTACACAAAATGGGTGTTAATTAAATTATGGGCAGCACGGTAGCATTGTGGATAGCACCATGGCTTCACAGCGCCAGGGTCCCAGGTTCGATTCCGGCTTGGGTCACTGTCTGTGCGGAGTCTGCACATCCTCCCCGTGTCTGCGTGGGATTCCTCCGGGTGCTCCGGTTTCCTCCCACAGTCCAAAGATGTGCAGGTTAGGTGTATTGGCCATCCTAAATTGCCCTTAGTGTCCAAAATTGCCCTTAGTGTTGGGTGGGGTTACTGGGTTATGGGGCTAGGGTGGGGGTGTTGACTTTGGGTAGGGTGCTCTTTCCAAGAGCTGGTGCAGACTCGATGGGCCGAATGGCCTCCTTCTGCACTGTAAATTCTATGACATCTAACTTGATGGCAATTGAGATCTCAGTAACAGGTTTTCCAAAAGCCTCCATAGAAATATAATCTGTCAATATCTTATCTACCTGTGTCTATTTAATTCATTCATTTTAAAAATAAATTTAGACTATCCAATTCATTTTTCCAATTAAGGGGCAATTTAACGTGGCCAATCCACCTACCCTGCACATCTTTTGGGTTGTGGGGGCGAAACCCACGCAGACACGGGGAGAATGTACAAACTCCACACGGTCAGTGATATTTAATTAATTCTTTTTTTTTTAATAAACAATTTTATTGAGGTAGTTTTTGGCTTTATAAACAGTTACAGACATCATCAGAAAGGAAGCAAAAAAGGCAAAAATGTGCAAACATCCACGTTCTTTCAATACTTCCACCGTAACATATTGCACAAGCCCGCTCCCCTCCCACCGGTACTACCCGCCATATTTTCCCTCCTACTCTACTCTAACCCCCCCCCTGCTGACGCTCACTCTCCCGCAAAGAAGTCAATAAATGGTTGCCACCTCCGGGTGAACCCCTGCACAGATCCCCTCAAGGCGAACTTGATTTTTTCCATCCCCAGGAAACTCGACATGTCCGCAAGCCACCACTCCGTCTTCGGGGGCTTTGAGTCCCTCCACGCCAATAATATTCGTCGCCGGGCTATCAGGGAAGCAAAGGCCAGCACATCGGCCTCTTTCTCCCCCTGGACGCCCGGGTCTTCCGAAACCCCAAAAATTGCCACCCCTGGGCTCATCACCACCCTTGTTTTTAGCACCTGGGACATGACCCCCGCAAATCCCTCCCAGTACCCCCTCAGCTCAGGGCATGCCCAAAACATGTGAACATGGTTCGCTGGTCCTCCCGCGCACCTAGCGCATTTGTCCTCTATCCCGAAAAATTTGCTCATCCGAGCCACCGTCATATGGGCCCGGTGAACGACCTTAAATTAGATCAGCCCGAGCCTGGTACATGTCGCGGTCGAGTTTACCCTACTCAGGGCCTCTGCCCACAGCCCATCCTCCATTTCCCCGCCTAGCTCCTCCTCCCATTTAAGTTTCAGTTCCTCTGTCTGGGACCCTTCCTCCCTCATGAGCACCTTATAAATACCCGAGACTCTACCCTCCCCTTCATCCCTCCCAGAGACTATTCTGTCTAGGATCCCCATTGGCGGGAGGCGCGGGAAAGATGGGACCTGTCTACGAACAAAGCCCCGCAACTGTAGGTATCTAAAATCATTTCCCCTTACCACCCCAAATTTCTCCTCCAAGCTCCTCAAACTCGCGAAGCTCCCTTCCAGGAACATATCACCCACCCTTCCCGCCCCTGCTCGCCGCCATACTCGGAACCCCCCATCCATACTGCCGGGGGCAAACCGATGGTTGTCGCAGATTGGCGCCCAGACAGACGCCCCCATCTCCCCCACATGCCTCCTCCACTGGCCCCATATCCGCAGGGTCGCCACCACTACCGGGCTGGTGGTGTACTTGGCCGGCGGCAGCGGTAGAGGAGCCGTGACCAGGGCTTCCAAACTGGAGCCCCTGCACGAAGCCGCCTCCACCCGCTCCCAAATAGACCCCGTACCCACCATCCACTTCCTTATCATAGCGATGTTGGCCGCCCAGTAATAATTGACCAGACTCGGCAAAGCCAGCCCTCCCTCGCTGCGGTTCCTCTCCAACATCGCCTTCTTTACCCGCGGAGACTTTCCCGCCCAGACAAAGCTCATGATCAGCCCGTTAACTCTTTTGAAGAAGGACTGTGGGATAAAGATCGGGAGGCACTGAAAAATAAACAAAAATCGAGGGAGGATTGTCATCTTTACAGTCTGCACCCTCCCTGCCAGCGACAGCGGGAGTGCATCCCATCTCCGAAACTCTCCCTTCATTTGCTCCACCACCCTGGCCAAATTTAACTTATGCAGCCTGCCCCAGTCTCGTGCCACCTGGATTCCCAAATACCGGAAATTTTCCTCAACCAGCCTAAACGGTAGCCCTCTCAATCTGTTCTCCTGGCCCCTTGCCTGGACCACAAACATTTCACTCTTGACCGTATTTAATTTGTATCCTGAGAACTGGCCGAACTCCCTCAGCATTCCTAGTATAGTTCCCATCCCGGCCACTGGGTCGGACACGTACGATATTTAATTAATTCTAACAGGAATGGCACATGAGGAGAATGCAACACGAACCATCTCCACAACTCACTTCAGCTTTGCTTTCATCTTCTGTACTCAGTGGTGCCACCTGGAGGCAGTGGCTGCTGCCGGTACTGCACACACCCAAGGCCTTGGATAGGTATTGGATGCAAGGGCTAGGTGAGTGACGGCAGCCGGGGGGGGGGGGGGGGGGGTTCGTGGGGAAGCCGAATGAGGGGGTCAGCAACTGGGGTAGGACGAGTGGCTTTCAGCACCACCCCCATTCCCAACACTGTTGCGACCCCCTCCCCAGGACCCTGCAAGGGTTTGCAGTTTGCCTCTCATGCTCCCCACACATTGTAAACTCGCCTCCAGCCACCACTGGCATTAGTTGGCCACTTAAGGGCCTCAATTGGCAGCTGGGTGGAAGGGCGGCCACGGGCCTACTGGCCCTGGACATAATCGGGGTGGAGGAGGGAAAGTGGTGGTCCCACCACCCCCCGACCTGATTGAATGCCCCCTTCTGCCAAACACACCACAAGGGAGTGGGGGAGGGGCACAAATTTCTTCCCCATTATCACTGGGTCAAAATCCTGGAACTCCTCCACCTTCCAGTATTGTGCAGTTACCAATGCGTCATGGACAGCAGCAGTTCCAGAAGGCAGCCCACTACAATCTTCTCAAGGGCAATTAGGGATGGACAATAAAAAAACTGGGCTCATAGTCCATGAATGAATGAAATATGTAATACACCGCCAAATTAGCCACCTGGGGTGGGATTCTACGGTCTCTGATGGCGGAATGGCATTCAGCGATCGGCAGAGGATCTCCGTTTGCATCGAAATCAGGGGCGATGCCACTTTTGCAATGCTCCGGGGTCGGTACCAAGGGTTCTTTAGGCGGTGGCAGCCTTTCCTCGACTTTCTGGCTCAAAGATAGGGAACTAGGTCAGCGGCAGCAGCAACCCGGGGGGGAGGGGGAAAAAGGGGGGGGGGGGGGGGTTCAGGGGGGGTGTTGTTTATGTTAATTTAATTTATTGTTAATTTATTTTGTTATTTATTGGGTTCGGCGGGGTGTGGGGGGGTTCGTTATATGCGTTGTTATGGGTGCCGGGGGGTGTTTATTATTGTAATTATTATCATTGTTCTGTTGTTATACATTTTTCAAAAATCTCAATAAAAATTATTTTTTAAAAAAAAATAAATTTAGATTAGCCAATTATTTTTTCCAATTAAGGGGCAATTTAGCGTGGCCAATCCACCTACCCTGCACATCTTTGGGTTGTGGGGGCGAAACCCACGCAAACACGGGGAGAATGTGCAAACTCCACACGGACAGTGACCCAGAGCCGGGATCGAACCTGGGACCTCAGCGCCGTGAGGCGGTTGTGCTAACCACTAGGCCACCGTGCTGCCCAATAAAAATTATTTAACAAAAAAAACTTTTGCAATGCTTCGCCCTCTCGTACGCTGCACACTGTCTGGGTGGCCTCAGGGCGTCACCAGACGGAGGATCGGTGCAGCTTTTGCACCGTTTTTCGGGTGTAAATCGCCGCTGTTCCCACCCCGTGTCAGCACTTTGTCTGCAAATTGGAGAATCCAGCCCTGGAGTTGCAAAGATCAGCCGTAGTCATGGGTGCAAACCATTCTACAGAGAGGACACACCTCTGCCATGATGGTCAGACACTATAGTCTCACTTTTAAACCATTTCCTAATGCTTCAGAGAGCAGTATCTTGCAGGTAACCTGCCTCAACAATGCCAACCTCTCCTGGTGGGGACTGCTAGCCAAATGTCAATGTGGGGCCTCAGATACGGCCTGATCTGCCTGACGTCATTCATTAAACACGGCTCCTGTAGGCAGCCTCTTCATTGGCCACTTTGAGGAAGATCGCGAGCGACATTCCACCACGGCCATTTCTGGGATCGCGAACTGGAATTGCGGCCGATTTCAGGATTCTGCTCCCAGCCAGGAAAACTCAACCAAATGATTCAATTAAATCTGCAGTCACTGTGTAGATGCCAGCCAAGGTATGGCCCAGCAAACAATAGTGATGTTAAATCACTGAATAAGATTTATTGATATTTGACAGATTGACCATTGTTGAAGTTTGATCAAAAATATAGCTTTCAATGTTCAAGTTCCCAATGCGTCCCGCATTGGGAACTTGAACATTTAAAGCTATATTTTTGATCAAACTTCAACAATGGTCATGCCTGCAGAGGGATTCTCCGACTCGGAGTATACCTGCGGGGCGGCGTGAATCCCACCCCGCTGCCCCAACGTCGGCCGCCGTATTCTCCGGCGCCGGTTTTCATGTGGGGGCGGGGTTCATGCCACAGCGGTCGGGGGCCGTTGGCAGCGGCCCCCTGGCAATTCTCCCGATGGGCCGAGCGGCCATCCATTTTTGGCTACTCCCGCCGGCGTGGGTCGACATGGTCCCACACGGCGGGACCTGGCAGGTAAGTCGGCTGGGGTGGTCCCCGGGGGGGGGGGAGCGCGGGGGTTACGATACCGGGGGTGGGGGCCCCCACGGTGGCCTGGTCTGCGATCGGGGCCCATCTGTCTGCAGGCGGCCTGTGACATGGGGGCACTCCTTCCTTCCGCGCCGGCCCCTGTCGGGCTCCGCCATGGCCGGCGCGGAGAAGAGCACCCCCTGCGCCTGCGCCAGAATACACCGGCCGGTCTGCGCATGCGCAAGATCACGGCGCCCCTTTGGCGCATGTGTGAACTCGCGCAGTCCCATCGGCGTCGGCTGGCGCAGCGCCAACCGCTCCAGTGTCCACCTAGAATTCCACACTTTCAGGAGCTGTTGTCGCCGGAGTGGTTCGTGCCAGTTTTCCCGCCGGCCGTGGGGACATAGTCGCGCGAAAGGAGAATCCCGCTTCTGTTCTCTGAAAGTTGATGATGCTGAAATTGTCTGCCTGCCTTCCAACCTCTACCTGAACTTTATCTTAAGTAGACATAGACATAGCATTTGCAGTGCAGAAAGAGGCCATTCGGCCCATTGACAGGCAGTGTCCCAGCGGGGAATCGAACCTGGGATCCTGGAGCTGTGAAGCACAGTGCTATCCACTATGCTATCGTGCTGCCCTTGTTAAGTACATCTTAACTTGCTGTCTCCAATCCATCCCCAACAGTATACCGAAGGCTCAATCGCAGCAAAGTTCCCTTCACTACTGACACTTCCAATTCTCACACCGGCCACTCCTCTCTCCTCACTCGCTGACGTCACCATCACATTTCGGAAGTCCCCAACTGTGCAGCTGGCAATCGCGCAACGGGAAGCAGGTTGAACTCATTTCACATTGCACTCTCGCACTCCGCAGAGAGCTCACCCCCCCCATGCTGCACCGCATCTGGAGCAAAAGTGCACCAATAAAAGCCAATCAAAAATCAACACATTTTAAGTCTCAACTATCTTAATGAAAACAATTCTCCTCCAAGAATATCATCATCTGGCCCCCCTGTCCTTGCCGTACATCTCCCCAGTCGCAAGTTCCTGGCCAAAATACTCAGGTTACACCGTGATCTAGAATATTTGAAATATCTGGCAGAACTCAAGAACATTTAGGTTGAGAACTGGTTATTGTACAGCTAACAGACTGAGAGAATAAAGAAGAACTTCCTGTTTCATTGTGGCAAACCGCACCATTTGCTAAAAGGAAACTGAAGGTCACCATTGTGCAAGTTAACATTGTCACAAGTAGAAAAACATTGTTTAAGGGATGGACTGAAGATGCTAGAAACCACCTCAGAATCTTTCTTACAGCAGAAATTTCTCACTTTTATTATCTTTGGGATCCACCATGGTTTTAAGAGAAATAACTGTGTTTTAAAAATCTTACTTTGGCAACTAAGATCAGACCAATTTTGAAAATGTCCTTAGCTACGAGGGCTGGCCTTTCCTGTGAACTCTGTTGCTGCCTTAAACATGCACTTTGTGCTGATTTAAACAATGTCCCTTAAGGAGTGAGGTATTAACCATCTGACAAAGTCTTCTTGGAACCGATTTTCTTTTAAAGAAAATGTTTTTATTGGTTTTCATGTTCTATGGCACATGGTTGTCATCGCCAAGTCAAAGTTGTATTTTTACAAATTTCCATCGGGGTGGGGTTTGATTACTCTCCTGCAGAGTCTGACACGTGTACATAAGCTGTGCTGTGATCTGCCTCCCTCTGGCCCAGTTTTCGGACGCCTCCTCCGTGACTCTGCCGCCTACCTTCTGCCTCACTGGTTTCTGCCCCACTCCCCCTCCTCTCCCCCTACCCCCTCACTCCCCTTCCTCCCCCCCCCTCCTGCTCTATTGGCTGCTGGTTACGAACAAGCCTTGGAACAAGTTGGTGAGCACCTCCATGTCCTGAGGAACCCTCTTCCGACCCACGGATGGTGAATTTTATTTTCTCCAGTTGGAGGAATTCTGAGGGGTCGGACAGCCAGGCTGTAGCTTTGGGTGGTGCTGCCCATCGCCAGCCAAACAGGATTCTTCGGTGGGTGGCTAGGGAGGCAAAGGCTACGGCGCTGGCCCTCCTCCACATGAAGAGTTCCGGCTGGTCTGAGACACCGAAGACCGCCACTTTTGGGCATGGCTCCACCCTCGCCCCCACAACCGTGGACATTGCCTCAAAGAAGGTTGTGCAGAACCCGACAAGTCTGGGACAAGCGCAGAGCACGAGGGCGTGGTTCGCCAAAGCTCCCTGGCACCGTTCACATTTATCCTCCACATCCGGCAAGAACCTGTTCATTCGGGTTCTGGTCAGGTGTCCTCTGTTGCATTGGGCTTAGCTTTGCGCCTGTGGAGGTGGAGTTTGTCCCGTTGAGTGCTTCGATTCAGAGTCCCCATCCTACTTCTATCCCTAGTTCCTCCTCCCACTTTTCCCTTGTCTCATCCAGCGGGATGCGTGCCTCCTCCCAACAGTCGCCCATAGAGGTCCCTGCAGTTTCCCCTCCCTATGTTGCCCGCGTCCAACAGCTCCTCGACCAGTGAGTGTCCATGGGTATGTCGCCATTTTGCTACGGAGGAAGTTTTTGATCTGTATGTGCAGCAGCTTGTTTCCTTTGGGCAGTTATATAGATACATAGAAGATAGGAGCAGGTGGAGGCCTTTTGGCCCTTCGAGTCTGCTCCGCCATCCATACGATCATGGCTGATCATCCAACTCAATAGCCTGATCCTGCTTTCTCCCCATAGCCTTTGATCCCATTCTCCCCAAGTGCTATATCCAGCCGCCTCTTGAATATATTCAAAGTTTTAGCATCAACTACTTCCTGTGGTAATGAATTCCACAGGCTCACCACTCTTTGTGTGAAGAAATGTCTCCTCATCTCTGTCCGAAATGGTTTACCCTGAATCCTCAAACTGTGACCCCTGGTTCTGGACACACCCAGCATCGGGAACCTCACCGAGCGTCACTAGTTTATCATTTGTGCAAAAGTCACAACGTTTCCTCATCCGGTCTCCACCTTTTAAAGGTGGTGTCCATTGTGGCTGTGGCAGATGGGGGCTGTGGTGGACATTTCGGTTAGGCCTAGGGGTTGCCTCAATCAGTTCTGGAGCATGGCTAACACCACTGGGCTTTGAGTGCTTGGCTGGCGGGTATTGGAGAGCGGTTGTAATTAGGGCTCAGAGAGATGTCCCTATGTAGGATCTCTCCTCCATCCTCACCCATTCTGCTTCTGGCTTTTTCCCCCATCCCCTCACTCTTTCCACTGTGGCTGCCCAGTGGTAATATTGTAGGTTTGAGAGGGCCAGGCCTCCCATCTTTCATTTCCTTTGAAGGACCTTTTTGGGGACCCTTGGATTCTTCTCTCAAAAATGAAATAAACTAGGCAAACCCTATTTTTCTATATTTACACTATCGTTATTCACAGGATTATTTTTCATTATTAGCTTCTGTCGATGCAAGTCATGCTTTCAAATTTGAAGCAAAAAGCCACTCTACAGTAGAGTATTAATTATTCTTGAAACCATATGAAACTAGCAATTAGTTTTATTGAAGTTAATGACATGCTACAAATCATATTGTATTTGTTTATGCCTAATGCAAAACGTAATCTCTGTCTTAAAGACACTTAGTGATTTGGCCTCCACAGGGTTCTGCAGCAAAGAGTTCCACAGATTCACCACCCTCTGGCTGAAGAAATCCCTCCTCATCTCTGTTTTAAAGGATCGTCCCTTTAGTCTCAGATTGTGTCCTCTGGTTCTAGTTTTTCCTACAAGTGGAAACATCCTCTCCACGTCCACTCTATCCAGGCCTCACAGTATCCTGTAAGTTTCAATAGGATCCGCCCTCATCCTTCTAAACTCCAACGAGTACAGACCCAGAGTCCTCAACTGTTCCTCATACGGCGAGCTCTTCATTCCAGGGATCATTCTTGTGAACCTCCTCTGGACCCTTTCCAAGGCCCCAGCACATCCTTCCTTAGATACGGGGCCCAAAACTGCTCACAATGCTCCAAATGGGGTCTGACCAGAGCCTTATACAGCCTCAGAAGTACATCCCTGGTCTTGTATTCTCGCCCTCTCGACATGAATGCTAACATTGCATTTGCCTTCTTAACTGCCAACTGAACCTGCACATTAGTGTTGTTAGTGAGGTCACACCTGGAGTATTGTGTTCAGTTTTGGTCTCCTTACTTGAGAAAGGACGTAGTGGCACTGGAGGGTGTGCAGAGGAGATTCACTAGGTTAATCCCAGAGCTGAAGGGGTTGGATTATGAGGAGAGGTTGAGTAGACTGGGACTGTACTCGTTGGAATTTAGAAGGATGAGGGGGGATCTTATAGAGACATTTAAAATTATGAAGGGAATAGATAGGATAGATGCGGGCAGGTTGTTTCCACTGGCGGGTGAAAGCAGAACTAAGGGACATAGCCTCAAAATAAGGGGAAGTAGATTTAGGACTGAGTTTAGGAGGAACTTCTTCACCCAAAGGGTTGTGAATCTATGGAATTCCTTGCCCAGTGAAGTAGTTGAGGCTCCTTCATTAAATGTTTTTAAGGTAAAGATAGATAGTTTTTTGAAGAATAAAGGGATTAAGGGTTATGGTGTTCGGGCCGGAAAGTGGAGCTGAGTCCACAAAAGATCAGCCATGATCTCATTGAATGGCAGAGCAGGCTCGAGGGGCCAGATGGCCTACTCCTGCTCTTAGTTCTTATGTTCTTATTAACCGTAAGAGATTTGTGAACAAGGACATCCAAGTCCCTTTGTGCTTCTGATTTCCTCAGCATTTTCCCATTTAGAAAATAGTCTATGCCTAAATTCCTCCTTCCAAAGTGCATAACCTCACACTTTTCCACATTGTATTTCATCTGCCAGTTCATTACCCACTCTCCCAGCCTGTCCAAGTCCTTCTGCAGCCCCCTTGCTTCCTCAATACTACCTGTCCCTCTACAGATCTTTGTATCTTCTGCAAACTTAGCAACAGAGCCTTCAGCTCCTTCTTCCAGGTCATTAATGATCTACCCGCACCTAATGGCACATCAAGGAAAGTTTTTGCCCGTTTCCATAGCTAGTAATTCCCAAAACAGATCGCCGGTCCGTTGCCAGGGGCTGACAGGTTGAGGGATGCCACTCCACATCAAGCATGGCTGGCCAGGAGTCACATCCATGTTTGCTGTCATCCATTGGTGTGTTCAGAAGGATTTGACACTCAGCCTGTTTGGCCGCGTTATGAACGCATCTTTCTCGGCTGTCAAGTCCGGGGGTGGGACTCGAACACCACCCACTGTGCCACAAGATCTCCAGATGACATTAGGGTCGACTATGTACCAATAATATTTGAGAACTGTTAATTCATGATAGGGAGATTCTGTTGCTTTGCGTCAGCACTGAATGAATGAGTTCAAATACCACAAAGAAGGTGAGAACAAGTACAAAATTAGGGTTTGCTTTACGACAACACAACACATTTACACTTCCAGCTGGATTGGCATGCATTTCTATCTGAAGGATAGTTGGAGAAGGGAGAGTTTTTAAACAAACCACAACTCTTGATAACGTAAGAAGATGAGTAACGAGCAGATGTTTGGGGAACTGTGACGTCAATGTGTAAAGGAAGACGTGTTTGAAAATGATTTCATTTAGTTAGGCTTGGAGATTCAGTGAATGGTCCTGGGGCATCAGTTCCACCATTACTCCACAATAACTTTCAGCTAAATATCATAGGAATTAATTTGGGGGATTTCAAATGGAATTGAAATCTTAGTTGACTTTCATAACCAGGCATGTTACCAAAACTGGGGCCAGTCAGCAGGTCAAATACAGAAGCAGGTGGAAGCCAGATTCTGGGAACGTGAACCATCCCCATCCTCCCTCAACCCTGCTCCTACTCCCATCCCCTCAACCTTGCCTATTATACACTATCCTCCCTCAACCCTGCTCCCACTCCCAACCCCTCAACCTTGCCTATTATACACTATCCTCCCTCAACCCTGCTCCCACTCCCAACCCCTCAACCTTGCCTATTATACACTATCCTTCCTCAACCCTGCTCCCACTCCCAACCCCTCAACCTTGCCTATTATACACTATCCTTCCTCAACCCTGCTCCCACTCCCAACCCCTCAACCTTGCCTATTATACACTATCCTCCCTCAACCCTGCTCCTACTCCCATCCCCTCAACCTTGCCTATTATACACTATCCTTCCTCAACCCTGCTCCCACTCCCAACCCCTCAACCTTGCCTATTATACACTATCCTCCCTCAACCCTGCTCCCACTCCCAACCCCTCAACCTTGCCTATTATACACTATCCTTCCTCAACCCTGCTCCCACTCCCAACCCCTCAACCTTGCCCATTATACACTAAGCTCCCTCAACCCCTCAACCTTGCCTATTATACACTATCCTCCCTCAACCCTGCTTCTACTCCCAACCCCTCGACCTTGCCTATCTTTCAAAGTCAGAATTACCCACAGCATGTTTATAAAGATCATGGAACTAACACCAGCAAATAGGCACTTTGCTTCCTTTCCCCACACCTCTTAGCAGGTACAGTATACTCATTGTAGATGTCGAGCACTGATCATTTTTCTTATTAAAATTCAAATTTCAAAAATCTAATCCTGCTAAGTAGTTTAAAGTGGCAATTGTACAATAGAAAGTGGGTTTATCTTCACCTTGCGGTCTCTAACTTCATTATATATGTCATTGTTGCCCATTGCCCAGCCCTGACATTCATGGTACTAGTACAATTTCTGAAGATTTCCACTTACCTTCCAGCACAATGTCCTTCAGTTTCTCCACCGTTTCAGCAAACCTCGCCACGTCAAATAGCAGCTGGTTGATCTCCTCCACCTCAGGACCCTCATAGCTTTCGGAACTGGTGTTACCGTACACTGGAGAGGCTCTGTACCCTTTGCTGTATCCCCATGTTCCAGAGCTAACCACTTGGAAACCAGCAGCACTGGAATGTCTACTCAGAGTGTTCGGCCTCTTGAGAGTGCAGACTGCACTGGGGCTACTGCTGAGCTTTGTCAAGGTTCCCACAGCAGACAGTTCAGATAATGTGCCAGTCTGTGAGGCAGGTACCTCAATGGCATCTTTACGAGGCAGCTCCTAAAAAATATAACAGGAAAGAATCATTTACTATGGTATTTGAAAGACTGGAAACCAATTAGGCACAAACAGGGTCAGCATGTTTCAATGTAAACCCGCACTTCCCAATCTGCATTCCTCTCTTTATCTTGAAAATTCACATCACTGCAATTTCCCATCATCATTTCCTCAGAGATGTAGATGCCATCCCCACTTCTCTGCTGTCACTAATGACAGAACACTAAACATTAAGTACTCTGTAACTAGTAATCCAGAGATGCAGACTTGCAGCGCCAAGAAACACATGGCTATAAAACGCCACCCGTGTTAGATAAGGGGCCTCAGCGGGAAATGTGCAGTCGAGGTCGCGCATAGTCCCGTTTATTGTACTGAGGAGCTCCACTCGCCGGAACTCCCCAATATAACCAGAAATCTGCAGCGAGAAATTTCAAAATGGCGTCCTGATCTTTGAGGTCCCCGACACGACCACCGATCCCCCCCCCCCCCCCCCCCCCCCAACGCCCCAGCCCCCTGGCCCCAGCCCCCTGGCCCCAATGCACATCCTCCAACACCTGGCAGGGCCCTCAGCCCAATCGCATCGATGCAAAAAATGCCAGCTTGGCACCATGGCAGTGCCACTTGGGTACCATGGCAGTGCCAGCTTGGCACCATGGCAGTGCCACTTGGGTACCATGGCAGTGCCAGCTTGGCACCATGGCAGTTTCACGCTGGTATCCAGATGGCACTGCCAAGGTGCCATTTTTGCCCATGCAAGATAGGGCCAGGGGTACCCTGGGTGGGTGTTGGGAGAGGGGAGCGCGACCCTCACAAAGTGTATTTGTGGTGGGGGAATAGGAATCAGCAATCGCTTTGGGGGGCCTCAGAGATCGGGATGCTATTCAATCTCTCGCTACATTGGGCAGGTCGGGTGAATGGAGCTCCCACTGTGCAGAATGATCTATGTGTGGCCACGGCCACACATTCCCCGTTTAGGCCCTTATTCAAAGTGAGTCGCGTTGAATAGCCACGTGTTTCTCATCACTGTGAGTACTGGGAAACATGCGGCTAAACGTGCTCGCTAGGGGACTTGTTCCTTTTTGGGAGAATCGCGGCCATAGAATCCATACAGGTCAGAAGGAGGCCATTTGGCCCATCGAGTCGTGCCTACCCTCCAAAGAGCACCCCACCCAGAGACCCTTATATTTTTATTACTTACAATGAAGCATATTCTTCAACCAATTATTGTGAAATATTTGATCTAGTTTTCCTTTTGGTTCTCATTCTTAATCCTGAAATCAAGTCCATCACCGTGAATAGTTTGGTAATAGGCACCTTGCCAATTCCCTCTCCCCTCGGTCAGTTCCCCACTGCTGGCTGGGGAAAGATCATGGACAAATCTTCTATAACACACTCAGTGAGACTCAATCGATCGCCAAAGGAAATATCATAGCAGGGTTCTCCCTTACCTGAAGCTAAATCAAGCAAAATTCCAGAACTACAGCAAACCTTTTGCCTTCTATTTGCCTTATTTTTTTTCCTTACAGTCGCTCAATTCCATTCTGGACAAAAGGTTCATCCAACACGTTCCCAGCAACACAAGTATTTTTTTAACTAGTGCTAACCATTCCACATTCCCATAAAACCCGTTGCTGTTTTGGGGGGCAATGCTCAGGATCCTACCCAAATTTACCAGAAAAATATTAATTCATCGGTTTCAGCTGCTTTTGCAACTGAGAGTGAAGCCATTACGAGGCGCGGGCAATCCTGGTGACATCGCCTTCTTTCCTTCGGGACGCAGGCCCAGTATTTAGTTCTTCGCAGACTGAAGACTATTCTATGTCTCTGATCGGGCCCAAGTGGCAGGAGTCAACATCTGCTTCCATGTGTTTTAAAATGATCAAATCAATCGTTAGATTGTCAGTTCTGTAACTGACTGGCCTTTGTAACTCTTTCTTAGCCAATTACACCCCCATTTTGGGAGATTGCTTCCACCACCAAAATAGATGCTGAGAGCTGAGCGGGAGGAAGACACGTGAAGGATTCAATATTTATTTTTAAAAGGAAAATGGTTAGTATATAAAGATTAGTCTAGACGAAATATCAAATAGAAAAATAATAGAAAGCAGGTTGGCTGGTCAATCGTGCAGAGTGGTCTGGTCTAAAATAATCGAAACCTGAAATAAAACATGGAAAAAGGGAAGACAGATGTAGGATCATTTATATTTAATTAAACTTACTTGTGTGTTTATTTTTGTCATTTAGGTTTAATATTAAAATAATACGGTTAGTCCTGTGTATCAGTGGTTTCATTATTTCAACACCACAATGTGCGTGAGCTAAAAGACATTTTTTTATTAATATGCAGCTTGAGAACTGGAATTTTGCTGGATGTCCCATCAGTTAAAGGGTTAAAGGTTGATTGCCCAAACTGCATTCCTCAGTCGCTGCCAGCAGTTTGCCAACAGGCTTCACACTTCAGCTCTTTTCAAAATGTAAAGAATACAACTGCGGTTTCTTGGGATCTTTAACTGGGTAGAAAGAGAAAGTGACAATTGATACTTCTCTGGATAAAAGTCGAGACACTGCAAATCTTTGTGAATATTGAACACACAGCAGAGCGAGTGCAGATTTATGCTATACTCCTGGGTTTGGCTGAAACCTGTCAGAAACATCTTCAATTAACTTTGAACTTGCACATTTGTTAGTAGCTCAGCTGGAATGACAGGGTCATTGACACTCATTTGCACCCTCCTGTTGGCACAGTCCGCCAGCCTCGACCCTCCTGTTGGCACAGTCCGCCAGCCTCGACCCTCCTGTTGGCACAGTCCGCCAGCCTCCACCCTCCTGTTGGCACAGTCCGCCAGCCTCCACCCTCCTGTTGGCACAGTCCGCGGACCTCGACCCTCCTGTTGGCACAGTCCGCCAGCCTCGACCCTCCTGTTGGCACAGTCCGCGAACCTCGACCCTCCTGTTGGCACAGTCCGCCAGCCTCGACCCTCCTGTTGGCACAGTCCGCGATCCTCGACCCTCCTGTTGGCACAGTCCGCCAGCCTCGACCCTCCTGTTGGCACAGTCCGCCAGCCTCGACCCTCCTGTTGGCACAGTCCGCCAGCCTCGACCCTCCTGTTGGCACAGTCCGCCAGCCTCGACCCTCCTGTTGGCACAGTCCGCCAGCCTCGACCCTCCTGTTGGCACAGTCCGCCTGCCTCGACCCTCCTGTTGGCACAGTCCGCCAGCCTCGACCCTCCTGTTGGCACAGTCCGCCAGCCTCGACCCTCCTGTTGGCACAGTCCGCCAGCCTCGATCCCGCTGTCAATGAGCAGCCAGAGTGTTGGGAACATGCTGGCACCGGCACGCCATCATTTACTCCGCTACCAGCAGCGTGAGGCGGAGAACTTTGCCCTAAATGTTCTCGCCGGGACTGAATAGCATGCGATTGGCGTTTATGTTGGGGCTGCTATTTATTAAGTGATTCAGGACATGTAAATGGGCCGGCACTCTGCCGCCAGGAATTGGAAGCATTTCTCGGTCCAGCGGGCGGTGTAACCTCTGGGGCCGGAATTAGAGCTGAAGAACCTGACAGGCTGGAGCTGCTTTAAGCACGCCACTCACTACACACTCATTCCAGCTACAAAGACGGCTCAGCGAAGACCTGTCCCCCGATAACGGGAATCCGAGATGGACCCACTGCTTGATGCCAATGAGGAGAGGAGGGACACCCTCTTCCCCAGGGAGGGCCGCATACTCCAGCCTGCCCTCCTGACCAGCGCCTGGGAGGAGGTAGCAGAGGCAGTCAGCGCTGCCAGCAACACCAGGAGAAGCTGCTGATCCTGAGGGATGGGGGTCACTGGTGAGGCCTCTGCCCTGAGAGGGGCAGTGTGTCAGGGAGGGTTCCCTAGGCTACGGTGCAGGGGTCCTCTGGTTAGGGTGAGTTCTGCTGTTCCCCTGCTTCCTCTGCTGTGGGGCTGTGCTTCTGGGGCGTGCCAGCACCTAATGGGCCAGTGATTGAGTTTGGCCATGCCCATCCCCTTGTTGATACCGCTGGAGTCTGAGTGTTTCCAGAGGGAAGCCTGGGTGGGCTCCCAGATGACCAGAGGCTCTGTGAACATTGCAGGACACAGTCAGCAGTGGGAGCAGCCGGGGATCTGTAAGCAGCAGCAAAGGGGGTGTGTTCAAATCCACAGACTGCAGCAATGGGGGTCTGAGCCAGGAAACCCCATCCCGAGGGAGACACCCCCCCCATCCCGAGGGGGACCCCCCCCCCATCCCGAGGGGGACACCCCCCCATCCCGAGGGGGAAACCCCCCATCCCGAGGGAGACACCCCCCCCATCCCGAGGGAGACACCCCCATCCCGAGGGAGACACCCCCCCCATCCCGAGGGGGAAACCCATCCCGAGGGGTACACCCCCCCATCCCGAGAGGGAAACCCCCCATACCGAGGGAGACACCCCCCCCATCCCGAGGGAGACACCCCCATCCCGAGGGGGACACCCCCCCATCCCGAGGGAGACCCCCCCCCATCCCGAGGGAGACACCCCCCCCCCATCCCGAGGGAGACACCCCCATCCCGAGGGGGACACCCCCCCATCCCGAGGGAGACCCCCCCCATCCCGAGGGAGACCCCCCCCCCCATCCCGAGGGAGACACCCTGAGTTCAACGTCTTGGCACCAAGTCATTCCCCACTCCCCCCCCAGCCCAGACCCCCCCCCCAGCCCAGACCCCCCCCAGCCCAGACTCCCCCCAGCCCAGACCCCCCCAGCCCAGACCCCCCCAGGCCAGACTCCCCCCCAGCCCAGACTCCCCCCCAGCCCAGACCCCCCCCAGCCCACACTCCCCCCCAGCCCAGACCCCCCCAGCCCAGACCCCCCCAGCCCAGACCCCCCCAGCCCAGACCCCCCAGCCCAGACCCCCCCCAGCCCAGACCCCCCCCAGCCCAGACGCCCCCCCAGCCCAGACTCCCCCCAGCCCAGACCCCCTCCAGCCCAGACCCCCCCAGCCCAGACCCCCCCCAGCCCAGACCCCCCCCAGCCCAGACCCCCCCAGCCCAGACCCCCCCAGCCCAGACCCCCCCCAGCCCAGACCCCCCCAGCCCAGACTCCCCCCCAGCCCAGACCCCTCCCCAGCCCAGACTCCCCCCCCAGCCCAGACTCCCCCCCAGCCCAGACTCCCCCCCAGCCCAGACCCCCCCAGCCCAGACCCCCCCCAGCCCAGACCCCCCCAGCCCAGACCCCCCCCAGCCCAGACCCCCAGCCCAGACCCCCCATCCCAGACCCCCCCATCCCATACTCCCCCAGCCCATACCCCCCCCAGCCCATACCCCCCCAGCCCATACCCCCCCAGCCCATACCCCCCCAGCCCATACCCCCCCCAGCCCATACTCCCCCCCAGCCCATACTCCCCCCCAGCCCATACTCTCCCCCAGCCCATACTCCCCCCCCAGCCCATACCCCTCCCCAGCCCATACTCCCCCCCAGCCCATACTCTCCCCCAGCCCATACTCTCCCCCAGCCCATACCCCCCCCATCCCATACCCCCCCCATCCCACACCCCCCCCAGCCCACACTCCCCCCCATCCCAGACTCCCCCCCAGCCCAGACTCCACCCCCATCCCAGACTCCCCCCCCAGCCCAGACCCCTCCCCAGCCCAGACTCCCCCCCAGCCCATACTCCCCCCCAGCCCATACTCTCCCCCCCAGCCCATACCCCCCCAGCCCATACCCCCCCCCAGCCCATACCCCCCCAGCCCAGACCCCCCCCAGCCCAGACCCCCCCAGCCCAGACTCCCCCAGCCCAGACCCCCCCAGCCCAGACCCCCCCAGCCCAGACCCCCCAGCCCAGACCCCCCCCCAGCCCAGACCCCCCCCCAGCCCAGACTCCCCCCCCCAGCCCAGACTGCCCCCCCAGCCCAGACTCGCCCCCCCCAGCCCAGACTCTCCCCCCCCAGCCCAGACCCCCCCCCCCCCCCCCCCCCCAGCCCAGGCTGCCCCCCAGCAGAAAGCCTGACAATTTTTGGGAGTTCTTGAGAATGTTTAAAACCTCGGCAGCCATCGCACCCAGTCCCCGCTTGTAATAATAATAATAATCGTTATTAGTGTCACAAGTAGGCTTACATTAACACTGCAATGAAGTTACTGTGAAAATCCCCTCGTCGCCACATTCCGGCGCCTGTTCGGGTACAGGGAGGGGGAATTCAGAATGTCCAATTCACCTGACAGCACGTCTTTCAGGACTGTGGGAGGAAACCGGAGCACCCGGAGGAAACCCACACAGACACAGGGAGAACGTGCAGACTCCACACAGACAGTGACCCAAGCGGGGAATCGAACCCGGGACCCTGGCGCTGTGAAGCGACAGTGCTAACGACGGCGCCATTTAGGACTGGTTCACACAAACATGGAACAGGCATAACGGCACCTGAGGGGTTTCCCAGGCCATCGGATGCCCCTGGCTGGGCAGGATAGTACCCTGGCACTCCTGCTGCCACCTATGCACCCTGGCAGCACTAACTTGGCACTGCCATGGTACCTGGGTGGCACTGCCAGGCTGGCAGGAGTATTGCCCAACTGGCAGTACCAAGTTGACCAGGTGCCTGGTTGCCCTTGCCAGGAATCGGGCCAGGGGGTGCCTTACCCTTATGAGGTGGAATGATGAGGGGCTCAAGGACCCCATAACATATAAGTTGGGGTGGCCGGAAGCCGCTGTAGGACGGTCAGGGCAGCATTTATAAATGGTGCCCCCATCCCGTCAGTGCAGCAAATTAAGGTAAGTGCGGCCTTGGTGGAGCGTTCCACGACAAGGCCAAAAAAGCAAAGTCCCGTTTGATAGCGGGGTCGTTGTTGGCGCTGCAGGCGCCGGGAAACATCCCGCAAAACACGCCCAAAACCGCAGTCTGGTTTTCTCCCATTAAATTATTATCCCATTATTTCTGAAAAGGTGAAGAACTCGTAACATGGTGCAATGCTTCATCTTTTTATTTAACATTCATTCTGCAATTGGAAAGTCCTCTCTGGTTGTCGGAATCCATTGTCACAGGATTGACAGAGGATCTGTGTATATTAGGGATCGGAGGCCCTCCCATGGAAGCTTCCTGTTGGCTGGTGATGCTGGATGTGTGAATCTTACTCTCATTCTCTGTGTGTGCCAAGCCTATTATGGGGTCTCCAAGTTTCACTTGCATTCCCAGTAAGTAAATATTTATGTTAATGGCTCTCAAACCCTAAGCACCTGAGCTGATAGGTCGAAAATTCCACAAATTGAGCACCCATCTTTCCAAATTTCCTCCCACTTCTCTTGAGGATGTTGACCCACGATGGTGAATGATTTCAGGAGTGCCAGCTACCTCGGTACTCCCCGAAACGGATACTCTTTATGTAGACCATGAGTACAAGGCATCTTTTCAGCCCATCAGAGTAGGCCCAATCTCGACTTCAACCAATATCCATGCAGCAAGGCTCATTCGACGTTAATCATAACTGTAATGTATTTTCTCCCGCCCTAGTCAGTTGGCACTGAGCCCAGTTTTGATGCTCCCATTATTACCCCAACTAAGATCGGCTAACTTGGCACAGAGAGACTGAATGGGGAACATGCCTGGTCCATATGGCTCAGAACCAGAGCTGATGGTTCTCTTAGCCATTGGAGAGCTGAAGATCCCATCATCTTAAAGAGTTTTTATTTAAAGTTACACCCAGTCACACTTCACCATCACTTTCCCATTGCCATGTGTGCTCTGCATTTTTGTATTTTCATCCTCATGTGGTTTGGCAGCTGTGATAATGTTGTTCACATTTCCACAGCTGTAATGTTGCAACACCGTAGTGACGGTTTTCTCCTCTGTTCCTGTTTTCAAAAGTGCAGAAAAATATTTTAAAATACAATTTTTGAAAGTGAACTAAGAGTCAAATATTTGGTGCCTTCAGATATATTGGCCAAACCTCACTCATGATGTTAAGTAACGCACCCCTTCTAACCAGCACCAATTGCCAAGTTCACCTCAAACGTCAACACAGGAAATATATTTCACAAAGAGACATTTTATATCTCTCAATCATCCACAAATATACTGCACAATAATGTAAGTTACTGGTTTTTAATTTCTGACCTACAGCTAATATTGTTGCTTAAATAAATCTCACGCGAGCCCACCTCTTTGTTAAAAATTTGTTCTGCAAATGGACTTTTCTCTCTTTTATTTTCATAACATTAAATTGCCTGTAAAAGAGAATGATGTCCAGGCGTGAACTATTTTCAGTGTAGCGGCACCTTCCTCCAGCTCTGAACCTTTCACATTGCAATGTGCCCCTGGGATTCACATTCCGAAATGGAAGTTTTGCTGATCCTTGTTCAATATAATGAGAGTCAGTCGCATCAGCACCGATCAGAAATGTTGCCCAAGCACCTCTTGTCCTGATTTCCTTTCGCTAGCTTTTCCAGTCCAGAAAACTTCTACCAATCTCAGGCAACATAGATCATAAATAAAAGCAAAATACTTTGGAAGCTGGAAATCTGAAATAAAAACAGGGGGGGGCTGGATTCCTTTGGGAGACGAAGTCGCCACGCCTTGTGTGAAAACGATGGATAACAGGGAGGTAGCGGAAAGGTCGCAGCTCTCGCCGCCGATACGGCTCTCAGCACATCGGGTTCCATGGCCGCACATGCGCAAGGTGGCAGCCTGCAGCCGTGCTTCATAGCGGACGCAGCCCGCGGACCCGGACCGCAAAAATAGTGCCCCCTTCGGCCGTTCGGGTGCCCTGGACCATCCGCCCACAGTGCCCTCAGCCCCGTATGAAGCCCCTCCTGCCAGGGGATCGGCCCTCCCGAGGGCACCGGACTGAGTCCGCAGCTGCCACGCGAGGTTCCCGGAAGGTGTGAGCACATGTAACCGTCACCGTCGGGAACTCGGTCAGACGGGGTCGGGTGGCGGAGAATCCGGCCCAGCAAGTATTGGATAAACTCCGCAGGTTTGGCAGCTGGACAGAAAAACAATTAACTCTTGAATCTAAATGACCCTTAGACAGAGCAATTCTATATAGATGGATCATTTAGAGGCGAAACGTTAACTCGATTTCTCAATCCTGTTGCCAGACCTGCTGACTTTATCCAGCATTTTCTGTTTTTATTTTGGATCCTGAATATATAGGGCGGGATTTTCCATCCATCCCGCCGTGTGTTTCATGGCGACGGGAGTCGGCCTGTCATTGGCCAGTGGCAGGACCTTCTGATCCTGCTGTTGTGAATGGGATTTCCTATTGAATGCACCCTCGCCCCCGGGAAACCCGCTGTGGGGGTACTCTGTCAGGGGAATAAATGTCACCAGGGGCTGGTTTAGCTCACTCGGCTAAATCGCTGGCTTTTAAAGCAGACCAAGCAGGCCAGCAGCACGGTTCGATTCCCGTACCAGCCTCCCCGGACAGGCGCTGGAATGTGGCGACTAGGGGCTTTTCACAGTAACTTCATTGAAGCCTACTCGTGACAATAAGCGATTTTCATTTCATTTCAGTGTGACCGGCTGGAAAACCCAGCCCTTTGTGCAGTGTTTGTGAGAAGATTCTGATGATCATTTATTTGAAGTGTTTATCCCAGAGGAAGCTTCTGTCTAAAGATCCAAATCTATTTCACATTTAAAGAGGACAAAATTATAGATCACAGCAGGGAGTGAATTACTCATAACGGTAAATTCCTCCAAAGATTCCATTTTTGTTGGAAAATTCTACTCATCTTTAAATGTAATTTCTTGATCATTTCATGATCAGGAAACAGCAAAGTGACAAACAGTTCGTTCCCTTAAAAGGTGTCAACTGTGCTTCTGTGTATCAAACCCAGTGTGTGCGCTTGATAGATCTCGATTTCCTGCCTCAGTGCACCTTGATGTAACATTGGCTTTCGGTATTTCATTTCATCGCACATTGTCGCAAAGTTCACACCAATTCTACTGGACAAAATTGCACACACACTCAACAGCTTCTAAAACATTATGCAGCGTCCAAAAACCTAGCAAACGTGATGTTATTTCTATTAATCTATAAAAAGTGAAGACAAGTTACTATTTTTCAATGAGTGGTGCAGAGAGAGCCCACATGCCTTCACGTGTAACAGAGGGGAAATCAGCTAAAGCTACAAAAGTGTGAAGGGGAAATATTCAATTGTTGAAGGCGCTGATTGGTGAAAGAGGAGGCAAGTTGTCTTGGAAGGTTTGAGGGGTGACTTTTGGCAGCTCCTTCAGGCCGTTAAACAACCTCTGAGGTGCCAAAATGGGATTTTCAGATAAAACACCATTTCACCCACGTTTAGTGCAAGAGACCATCTGAATAAAAGGAGTTGAAGATTGATCTACAAATGGCTGCCTACATGGCACGCTGGTGCAGTGGTTAGCGCTGCTGCCTCACGGCGCCGAGGTCCCAGGTTCAGTCCCGGCCCCAGGTCACTGTCTGTGTGGAGTTTACACATTCTCCCCGTGTCTGCGTGGGTTTTGCCCCCACAACACAAAGATGTGCTGAATAAGTGGGTTGGCCACGCTAAATTGCCACTTTATTTGTAAAAAGTGAATTGCGTACTTGTGGTGAATGTAACTTAGTAATTCACACTGTATTTACCAATACCATTGTAAGCGCAATAGCGTTATCCGACCACTAGGGGGAATAGCTCTGGGAATGCTCAGGAGTTTGTACAGGGCTCCACCCTTGGCTCCGCCCATGACTCCTCCCCCTGGACTGCTGAATAAATACTCTTGTCCAGAGCCAGCCTGCAGATCATCGAGGGTTCAACGGGTAACAGGCTGGCTCTGTTGTAAGTAGATTAAAACCACTGCTCATATCTTAAAGCATGTGTTTAGTGAATTGATGGTTCCATCAATACTCTCAATTGATTTTTTTAGAAAAGAATGACTGCCTAGAAAGGTGTAAGAGGTTGATTGTCACTTCAATCACCTGCTCACCCTCATTAACAAGGCTGCGAGTCATTTTAATGGATGCTCTTCAACCAAGACCTCCTCCCAATAGCGACGTGCTGACTGAGAGTAAACAAATCAATGTTAGAATGCCAAGTGCCACTGAAAGGTAATTCACCTTTTACTGTTTACTTGCTGCTAGAGGTTTGAAGACAATTTTTGAAATAATTGGCTGTCTTTCTGGGGGACGTTGTTCTTTTTAATAAATTTACAGTACCCAATTAATTTTTTCCAATTAAGGGGCAATTCAATTCACCGACCCTGCACACCTTTCGGATTGTGGGGGTGAGACCCACGCAGACACGGGGAGAATGTCAAAACTCCACACGGTCAGTGACCCAGAGCCGGGATCGAACCTGGGACCTCAGTGCCGTGAGACAGCTGTGCTAACCACTGCACCACCATGCTGCCCCTGGGGAACTTTGTTGAGGCTTCACCAACACTCTTTCAACAATTATTTCGGAAATTCTCTGATCACTTCAATAATAATAATCTTTATTCGTGTCACAAGTAGGCTTACATTAACACTGCAATGAAGTTACTGTGTAAATCCCCTAGTCGCCACACTCCGGCGCCTGTTCGGATACACAGAGGGAGAATTCAGAATGTCCAATTCACCTGACAGCTCGTCTTTCGGGACTTGTGGGAGGAAACAGGAGGAAACCCACACAGGAAATCCACGCAGACACAGGGAAAACGTGCAGACTCTGCACAGACAGCGATCCAATCCGGGAATCGAACCTGGGACCCTGGCGCTGTGAAGCAACAGTGCTAACCACTGTGCTACCGTGCCGCCCTAAAAGTACCGAAAAGGAGTGTGCCGTGAGTAGAGTAGGGGGATATTGAGACAGGTCCATGCGTGAACAGAGCCGTGGTTTGCACTATGTTTAATTTGTAATTTGTGTGTTGACTTCTTTTTGTTTTTGTACTGTACAATGTCACTTTTTCTATATGCCTAAAATACCTCAATAAAATTGTTTGTTAAAAAAAAAGGAGCGTGCCGTGAATTTTTTAAAAATTCATTCATGGGATGTGGCAATCTCAGGCTGTGCCAGCATCTATTGTCCATCCCTAATTGGCCTTGAAAGAACAGTGAAGAGTCAACCACATTGCTGTGGGTCTGGAGTCATGTGAAGGCCAGAACAGGCAAGGATGGCAGATTTCCTTCCCTAAAGGACATTAGTGAGACAAATGGGTTTTTAGAACAATCAACAATGGTTTCATGGTCATTATTAGACTTTTAATTCCATATTGTTATTGAATTTAAATTACACAACCTGCCATGCTAGGATTTGAACCTGGGATCCTAGACCATTACTCTGGGCCGCTGGATTACTAATCCAGTGACAATACCACTATGCCACCACTTCCCCCCTAGACTGTAGCACACTGGGTAGCACAGTTGCTTCACAGCGCCAGGGTACCAGGTTCGATTCCCGGCTTGGGTCACTGTCTGTGTGGAGTCTGCACGTCCTCCCTGTGTCTGGGTTTCCTCCGGGTGCTCCAGTTTCCTCCCGCAAGTCCCGAAAGACTTGCTTGCTAGGCGAATTGGACATTCTGAATTCTTCCTCAGTGTACCCGAACAGGCGCCGGAGTGTGGTGACTAGGGGCTTTTCACAGTAATTTCATTGCAGTGTTAATGTAAGGCTACTTGTGACAATAAAGATTATTATTATTCGGGAGAGATGAGGAGAAAGGCAATGCTTGGTCCTGGGAAACTTGCTGTGAGTTCCCCCTCTAACCCCCCTCTGCCATGCCTCATGGTCCGCAGAGGGAATGGGGAGGAGGACATGAGACCAGACAGGACAACACCAAAAGGAATAGGAGAGACAGGAAGGTGATGGGACCTGTTCCACACTCTGGTAAAATCATGTTGAGATAGAAGAGCAGCCATCATCTAGTTGAATGGTAGCAGGCCTGAGGGGCTGAATGGCCTGATCAGGTTCCTCTATCCCAGGGGTGGGCAAACTTTTCCGTGCAAGGGCCACATTCAGAAATTCACAATTTTAAAGGGCCGCATAATATATTAAGTAAAATAATTACTTCACCCGGTTATGATTCTGGGCGCCTCATATGGAACATAGAACAGTACAGCACAGAACAGGCCCTTCGGCCCTCGACATTGTGCCGAGCAATGATCACCCTACTCAAGTCAACGTATCCACCCTATACCAGTAAGTAACCCAACAGCCCCCCCCATTAACCTTTAAAAAAAATAATAAAAAATTTAAAAAAAAAAAATTTTTTTTTTTTAAATTTGTTTTTTTTAAAATGACTTGGTGGGCCGCATAAAGACCTTTGGCGGGCCGCATGCGGCCCGCGGGCTGTAGTTTGCCCACCCCTGCTCTATCCTATGTTCCTATTTGCATCTTAAAACAGGCGAACAGTCTGCGTGGGTTTCGCCCCCACAACCCAAAAATGTGCAGAGTAGGTGGATTGGCCACGCTAAATTGCCCCTTAATTGGAAAAAATAATTGGGTAATCTAAATTAATAAAAAAAAACAATCTCTGTCCATTCACAGAATATAGCGCTCGGTATCAAACGGCAAAAAACAGCTGTTGAAAATAAATCAAAATTATCCCATTTAAAAAAAAACAGGCGAACAGAATAATCCCAAAGTTCCCTTAACAATCAGTTTTCCACATCCAACCTCTTGCACTGCCTCAGATCACAGAGCCTTTCTGTCCAATCCAGAGCCAGCAGCTCTTCACCTTGTCATATTGTTACATTCTGATACTCGCCTTCTTCCAGGTCATGCTTGCATCTTCCTTCCCGATTCCCTCTCCGTCAATGACAATATTCTACCATCTCCTAAAATGCCAAAGTGTTACTCCCAGCTTCTCTCCTATCTCCATGCCCCCCTGCTCCCAGCACCAACATCAGCCTTGCCTTGATTCATCTCTCCATTCCATCTCCATTTCCCTCCCCAACCCCCCTCTTCTCTTATTGCTGTTTCTTTCTATCCTTTCCTCTTCATTGCCACCCATTTTCCCATCCAATTCTTCTCTCCTTTCCATCTTAATTTACTCATATTTCATTACCATCCATTTTTCCTTTCTCTACTCTTCATTGCCACAGATTTCCTTCTTCTCTTTCCCTTCGTTGTGACTTTAACTCAAGTCTTACTGCAAAGAAAAAAGGACTGCAAGGCACAGAGCATTGTCCCGTTCATCTACAGGGGCCAGAATCTCCCAATCAGCATGAAACGAGAAACAGCACTGCTGTAAAATCATGTCAATTTGGTAATATTTATTTGTATTGTCTCATAAAATGTAGGGGTCCCTACTGAACATTTGCGCAGGATCCCTGCAAGGTGAACATTATTCTTGCTTCTGCCTTTGAAAGCTGTGGGCCTCCTTAATACCTTCAAATGAGATCCTGTAACCTAGTTTATGATACATTATTCAACTGGGGCAGATATATAGAATGGTAGTTTCTCCCTCCCCAAATGCTACTCCAGTGGTACCTCTAAGAGCTGTAGGAATATAGAAAAGAATATGTTCAGTTGTGTGGAAAATTAGAAAATCGAAGTTAAAGGAGAAGGTAGATATGCAGGTTAATGATGAGGAATTTAAATGAGTTGAAGGGACCGAGGGCTCAGCAGAAGTTAGTAAAGTTTCAGAACATGGAATAGAAGCGAGAGTATGGAAAGCGGCAGGAATCTAACTTCAGGCAGAGCAAAAAATGCGACAACTATGAGAAGGGAGGTGGTCAATGCAGGACTGAGGGTGTTGTACCTAAATGCAGTATACAAAACATGGTAAATGAGCTTATCATGCATATTGAAATCGGCCGGTACGATGTTGTGGGCATCACAGAGACGTGGCTGCAAGGGGATCAGGAGACCCAGGGGGCAGAGGTCAGTGCAGTGACCATCACTAAGGAGAAGGTTCTGGGGAAACTGGAAGGTCTGAAGGTGGATAAGTCACCTGGACCGGATGGACTACACCCCAGGGTTCCAAAGGAGATAGCTGAGGAGATTGTGAGGGCATTGGTGGTGATTTTTCAGGAATCACTGGAGGCAGTGAGGATCCCTGAGGATTGGGAAGTGGCCAGTGTAACACTGCTGTTTAAGAAGGCAGGGAGGCAAAAATGGGAAATTGTAGGCCGGTTAGCCTGACTTCGGTTGTTGGTGAGATTTTAGAGTCCATTATTAAGGATGAGATTACGGAGTACTTAACAATAATAATAATCTTTATTGTCACAAGTAGGCTTACATTAACACTACAATGACGTTACTGTGAAAAACCCCTAGTCGCCACATTCTGGCGCCTGTTCGGGTACACTGAGGGCGAATTCAGAATGTCCAATCCACCTAACAGCACGTCTTTCGGGGCTTGTGGGAGCAAACCGGAGCACCCGGAGGAAACCCACGCAGGCACAGGGAGAACATGCAGACTCCGCACAGACAGTGACCCAACCCGGGAATCGAACCTGGGACCCTGGATCTGTGAAGCATCAGTGCTAGCCACTGTGCTACTGTGCCGCTCAGCAAGTGCGTGATAACATAGGGCTGAGTCAGCACAGCTTCGTCAATGGGAGGCCATACCTGACAAATCTGTTAGAATCTTTGAGGAGGTAATGAGTAAGTTAGACAAAGGAGAACCAGTGGACATGATTTATTTAGATGTCTGGAAGACCTTTGACAAGGTGCCATATAGCAGGTTAATAAATAAGATGTCGGGGTGTTTGGGGCAAGGTACTGACATGTATAGAGGATTGGCTGACTGGCAGAAGGCAGAGAGTGGGGATAAAGGGGTCTTTTTCAGGATGGCAGCTGGTGACTAATGGTATTCCTCAGGGGTCAGTATTGGGGCCACAACTATTCAAGATATACATTAATGATCTGGAAGAAGGAACTAAAGGCACTGTTGCTAAATTTGCAGATGATATAAAGATAGAGGGACAGGTAGTATTGAGCAAGTGGGGAGGCTGCAGAAGGTCTTGGACAGGCTGGGAGAGTGGGCAAAGAAGTGGCAGATGGAATACAATGTGGAAAAGTGTGAGGTTATGCACTTTGGAAGGAGGAATGGAGGCATAGACTATTTTCTAAATGGGGAAATGCTTCGGAAATCAGAAGCACAAAGGGACTTGGGAGTCCTTGTTCACGATTCTCTTAAGGTTAATGTTCAGGTTCAGTCGGCAGTTCGAAGGAAAATGCAATGTTAGCATTCATTTCAAGAGGGCTGGAATACAAGACCAGGGATGTACTTCTGAGGCTGTATAAGGCTCTGGTCAGACCCCATTTGGAGTATTGTGAGCAGTTTTGTGCCAGGAAGGATGTTCTGGCCTAGGAGGGGGTCCATAGAACATTCACAAGAATGATCCCTGGAATGGAGGGCGGTTAAGAACTCTGGGTCTGTACTCGTTGGAGTTTAGAAGGATGAGGTGGGATCTTATTGAAACTTACAGGATACTGCGAGGCCTGGATAGAGTGGACGTGGAGGGGATATTTCCACCAGTGGGAAAAACTAGAACCAGAGGACACCATCTCAGACTAAAGGAACGATCCTTTAAAACCGAGATGAGGAGGAATTTCTTCAGCCAGAGGCTGGTGAATCTGTGGAACTCTTTGCTGCAGAAGGCTGTGGAGGCCAAATCACTGAGTGTCTTTAAGACAGAGATAGATATGTTCTTGATTAATAATGGGATCAAGGGTCATAGGGAGAAGGCAGGAGAATGGGGATGAGAAACATATCAGCCATGATTGAATGGCGGAGCAGACTCGATGGGCCGAATAGCAGCCAGACAACATAGGTACAAAAATGCTTAGGGATACACAGTGATTAGCACTGCTGCCTCACAGTGCCAGTGACCTGGGTTCAATTCCGACCTTGGGTGACTGTATGGATTTTGACCGTTCTCCCCGTGACTGCGTGGGTTTCCTCCGGGTGCTCCGGTTTCCTCCCACAGTCCGAAGATGTGCAGGTTAGGTGGATTGGCCATGATAAATTGCCCCTGAGTGTCCAATGATATGCAAGTTAGGTAGGGGATAGGGAGGGGGGAGTGGGCCTGTAGACTTAATGGGCCGAATGGACTCCTGCTGCACTGTAGGCCTCTATGATTCTAATAACCTCACCCCCCCCCCCCCCACATTTTCCACCCCTTTCCTTGTTCTACATATGCCAGAGGTTGTCCCTTACCTCATCCCAGTAACTGTTCTTTTGCATGTGGCTACAGAATGCGTGTTGGATGTCATTTTGGGTGTGAAGGGATGAGAGGCCTGACCCTGTTCCGATGTGATTCGCACTTTCCAAAGGGAGTCACATGAGAGTGATCAGCAGCCAGAACTGTGACTGACCTCCCCCTTCCAAAAACAATTCCCATTCAAATACATAAGAGGAAGGGAATTCATTCAAAAAACTTATCTAAAGCGGTTTAATGCCCCGATGCGCCACTTTTTATTTTCCATCTAAATTGTCTACTTATGTCTGCCATTTTGTTTATTTTTCTGAGTTTCTATGATCTGTTTCTATGTAGCTGTAAATGTTTGTCATCTTTAATATTCTGCACCATCTTAACAAATTCAATCAACATCAGAAATGCTTGCTTTTCTTCAAATTATCATTTGAGAGGGAAATGTCAGTGCTGGAGGATTTGGGGCATCATCAAATGGTGTTAGCTGAAGGGTTAAGCTCCGAACATATTCTTCTGACAATTACCTTAGTCTCAAATTAAAGATAGCGCCTCTCCTGAAGCAGTGATCCACCTTTACGTCCCGTGTGCTGGTATTTTCTGGTCGGTCTTAATTCGGGTTTGTAATGCAGTGTCAGCCATGGGGAATACATTTGTGCTTCAGGAGCGGCATCAAAGCTGGTCACACTGTTCTTTATAAAGCTGATTTAGTGAGAGTGCAGAAAGCCCCCCTATCACTGGACCACAAACTCCAGGTTCAAATCCGCCCCCACTTATTGGCCACGGTGGGAGTGTTTAGAACACAGATTAAGGAGCTGATTCTGTTTCCACCACTTCCCCACTATTCCCCAAAGGGGGCAAAAAACCCGTGATCATGCAAAGTTACACTTTTTAAAAATGTAAGAGTGTGTAACTATGACAGGTGGCCTCATTCTTCAACTCCAAATTCAACTACTGATGTTTTCCAGTAAGAATAATATTCAAAAGGAAGAATCTAATCTAAATTTTCCCTCTCTCAGAAGTACTCATCCAGATGGTCACACAGCCCAACTTCAGACATTATTCAGTAAAGCAGGAATATATAAAGGTAAGGTGCTAAACTCCATAAAACCGCATCCTCCTCCCACTGGCAAACAATTCCCCTTCACACATATCCGATAAAATTACAACTATTACAAGCAATAAAAAAAGCAGACATGAAATCTGCTTGTGCAAATAATAATCTTGTCATAATTTCCCTGCTGTCTGTTGTTAGCTTATTAGAGCAAAGACCCACGTTGAGATGGTAATGTGATGAGAGCTTAAATCTACTTCCTCCCACAGTTCATATCTGAAACTTGTTTCCTTCCCCTTTAGTAAATACTATAGCTCATAACAGCTTAAAGAAATAAATATAAAGTATATGATAAACAGAGTCAAGATTCCTGACACAGGAAAACAGTTACTTATGTGAAGGCTTTTTAAAACATGGATTGCATTACCACACCATTTACGTCGCTGAATTGACTTTTCAGTTTTTTTTTAATAAATTTAGATTAGCCAATTATTTTTCCAATTAAGGGGCAATTTAGTGTGACCAATCCACCTACTCTGCACATTTTTGGGTTGTGGGGGCGAAACCCACGCAGACACGGGGAGAATGTGCAAACTCCACACGGACAGTGACCCAGAGCCGGGATCGAACCTGGGACCTCAGCGCCGTGAGGCAGCTGTGCTAACCACTAGGCCACCGTGCTGCCCTTGACTTTTCAGTTTTACTAAACTTTATAAACTGTCGCCCAAACACTTGCATTGCACAAAATGTAGAGAAAATGCAAAAGAAACAATGACTTTGAAAATGCAACTTCTGAACTGACGCCACCTATTTTTGTGCCAACTACAGGAATCCCGATGTCTGTCGATGCCACATGTACCGTGCCATTGGCTAATGGTGAAACATCACCTGGTGGGGTGTAAAAATCTTGCCAGGTGAACTGGCTGATTTCCAGGCTTAAGCTGAACTGGTCCCTGAAGTGGTATTGCTCACTGTAACATAGCTGTGGCAGCACTGTGACAAGATATCACCTTCAGGGAACATCCAGGGGCAGGTGAAGCTGCCCAGAGATATTCAATATCGATATTCACATCACAGAGTTACTAATAAAATATTAAATAGAGTGAAATAGAGTGTGGGAGGGGTGGGGGGGGGGGGGATTACTGAGCCCTCCTGTTACAAAGTTATCTCCCAAATGTCTTCTACCTACCGTTAGCCATACCTTTGGGCGGTTGGGAAGCAGGTCCAGGCCAGATTTGGATCTGCCTTTCTTGCCCCTCAGTCCGATGGTGTAGGGACTGTAACTGCTTTTGCCAGCGCTCCGCTTGCTCAGCATCCTGGTGACAGGTTGGTCCTGTTCTGATAGTCTGGACCTGTCTGGATGCTTCTCAAACTCTAACTGAGAGTAACTGGCCAGGACCCCCTGTCCCACTCACAGGAGGGGCAGCTCAGACAGAACAGCCCAAATATCCAAAGGCTGTCATTTCCATCAAGTGGAGGAAAAGTTTGTGCTGAGTGAGCAATGCAGCCAATTCTCCACTTTCCGCCCAGAAACTGCCCTTTCCCTCCCAGCTAAATGTTTTGCAACCTCCCCGTAGATCATTTAAATACATTTGTTCTGAAGCAGAGAGGATGCTTTGCGACTTACAGATGTGATGTGCGGTACAGGACTTCCTGTTCTGTTCTTCTTAGATATTGAAGGCGTTTTCATTAATTCCCTTTTCTTGCGAGAGAACATTTTCTCTGCCAACAACAAATGTATCTCTTTAGAAAAAAAAGACACCCCCCACACACCGTCCCTGCCAATCCTGGGGGAATCCTGCCCCAGCGCCAGCGATTCTTCACAAACTCTCTCTCGCTTCTTTTACTCCATCCAAAGTTGGAGTGGAACCGCAGCGATTTGTCAATGTGCACAGAATCTGCTAACCACATTCCCCACTCTCCTCTCTCTCTCTCACAGCAGCATGTGACAGACAGCCTCTCTCACCATTGGCTTCTCAAAGCTGTAACATGCATTAACCTGACATTTCCTTCCATTTACTGCACCTCATGCTGGGCTGCCAGGTACCTGGGTTACCCAGGGGGGTACCCACCCCCACCCCCCCACACACACACACAGTTACCCCTCCTGCAGCCACCCAGTGTACCTGTACTACACACACCTGGAGCACAGTAAGAAGTCTTACAACACCAGGTTAAAATCCAACAGGTTTGTTTCAAATCACTAGCTTTCGGAGCGCTGCTCCTTCCTCGGGTCCGGAGCATTTAGCTGCACTCCGAAAGCTAGTGATTCAAAACCAACCTGTTGGACTTTAACCTGGTGTTGTAAGACTTCTTACTGTGCTCACCCCAGTCCAACGCCGGCATCTCCACACCATTCTGGAGGATGGCAGGACTCCACATTCAGGACCCAGGCACACAACAAAATAGGAGGCCATTCAGCCCATCACCGCTGTGCTGACTCTTTGAACCAGTTGTTCCACTAATCCCACTCCCTTGTACCTTCCCCAATACCTTTACAACAAATTCCTCTTTCCTTGCAGAGCTCCCAATCTCCTGTGGGGCAATCCTAATGTTAATGTTTCCAACCACACAGTTTAACATCTTGCTCCCCACGAAGCTGTTTTTGCTCAAAAGTAACTGAGGCACAGGTAGATCCCAAGTTTGATTCCCCACTCTGTTGAGTTCAGCATGCAGAATGTTTGGAGTTCCTCAAATAGGCAAAGGAAACTTCAGCCACATTTTAATATAATAATATTCCTTATTAGTGTCACAAGTAGGTTTACATTAACACTGCAATGAAGTTACTGTGAAAATCCCCTAGTCGCCACACTCCGTCGCCTGTTCAGGTACACAGAGGGAGAATTCAGACTGTCCAATTCACCTAACAGCACGTCTTTCGGGACTTGTGGGAGGAAACCGGAGCACCCGGAGGAAACCCACGCAGACACGGGGAGAACGGGCCGATTCCGCACAGACAGTGACCCAAGCCGGAATCATCAAGGGCTGGATTCTCTGATTTTGAGGCTATGTCCCCACTCTGGTGTGGGAACGGTGGCATTTTACAACAGAACAAATGGCATAAAATGGCCACCGATCCTCTGTTTGGCTGCGTGCTAGCAGGGAGACAGCGTAGATCACCCGGCTCTAGCTGCTGATACAACCCGGAGAATTAGCGGGTCTGTGGCTGTGCATGCGCACGGCGGCGGACTGCAGCGGCCGCATTGTGCTACATGGCGCTGGCCGCTCGCGGACCTGACCCACAAAATAGCTCGCGGGCCACAGACCACCCCCACACAGTGCCCCCAGCCCCTGATAATGTCCCCCCTGCCCGCGGATCTGTTCTCCCCCGACTGTGGCAGCGCTGGACTGAGTCCGCAGCCACCACACCGAGTTCCCGACGGATGACAACACACGCGGCTAATGCCGTCGGGAACCTGGCCGGTCGGGGGTCGAGCATCGGGGGTAGGCGTGGGCCACCCATTTCACCTCCCTACCACAATCTAGTGACCCCCCTCTTTTTTTTATAAACATTTTATTGAGGTATTTATGAAATGAAAATGAATGAAAATCACTTATTGTCACGAGTAGGCTTCAATGAAGTTACTGTGAAAAGCCCCTAGTCGCCACATTCCGGCTCCTGTTACGGGGTTTACAACAACAAAATAAACATAGTGCAAAAGCCGTCTTCCTCCCTTACAGGTCCCACCTTTACTAACTCTACTCCCCTATTCTAAACTAAGCTAACTCCCAACACACCCCCCCCCCCCCTCTCCCCCCAGCCCCCAACTTCTGCTGACGGTTAGTTTTCCACAAAGAAGTCGACGAACGGCTGCCACCTCCGGGTGAACCCTAACATTGACCCTTTCAGGGCGAACTTAATTTTCTCCAAACAGAGAAAGCTAGCCATGTCCGATAGCCAGGTCTCCGACTTCGGGGGCTTTGAGTCCCTCCAAGCTAATAGTATCCGTCTCCGGGCTACCAGGGAAGCAAAGGCCAGAACGTCTGCCTCTTTCTCCTCCTGGATTCCCGGGTCTTCCGACACTCCGAAAACCGCCACCCTCTGGACTCGGTGCCACCCTTGTTTTTAACACCTTGGACATGTCCGCAAACCCCAGCCAGAATCCCCTGAGCTTCGGTCATTTCCTGAACATATGGACATGGTTCACAGGTCCTCCCGCACACCTTGCGCACCTGTCTTCCACCCCAAAGAACCTGCTCATCCGGGCCACTGTCATGTGGGTCCAGTGAACGACCTTGAATTGTATCAGGCTGAGCCTGGCACATGTTGTGGACGCGTTGACTCTACTCAACGCATCCGCCCAGAGACCATCCTCTATCTCACCTCCCAGCTCCTCCTCCCACTTGCCCTTCAGCTCCTCGGTCTGCATCTCATCCGACCCCATGAGTTCCTTGTAAATGTCAGAGACCCTCCCTCCTCCCACCCACACTATAGAAACTACCCTGTCCTGTATCCCCCTTGGTGGTCGGAGCGGGAAGGTTGAGACCTGTTTACGTAGGAAGTCCCACACCTGCAGGTATCTAAATTTGTTTCCCCTGGCCAATCCAAATTTCTCCTCCAGCGCCCTCATACTCAGAAAGCTCCCCTCTATAAACATATCCTCCATCCTCTCAATCCCCGCTCTCTGCCATCTCCGAAACCCTCCATCCATCCTTCCTGGGGCAAACCGATGGTTATTACAAATTGGAGACCAGACCGATGCTCCCTCCGCTCCCACGTGCCTCCTCCATTGACCCGAGACCCTCAGGGCCGCCACCACCACGGTGCTGGTGGAGTACCGTGCCGGCGGGAACGGCAGAGGCACCGTTATCAACGCCCCTAAACTGGTGCCCTTGCATGAAGCCGCCTCCATACGCTCCCATGCCGACCCCTCCCCCCACCACCCACTTCCCGATCATGGCTACATTCACCGCCCAATAATAGTTACTGAAGTTTGGCAGCGCCAGCCCGCCCCCTCCCTGGCTCCGCTCAAACATCCCCCTCCTTACCCGCGGGATCTTACCCGCCCAGACAAAGCCAGAGATCACCTTATTGACCCGTTTAAAGATGGACTTCGGGATAAAGATGGGAGACACTGAAACACAAACAGGAATCTCGGGAGGACCGTCATTTTCACTGTCTGCACCCTGCCAGCCAGTGACAAAGGAAAGCGTCCCATCTCCGAAAATCGTCTTTCATTTGGTCTACTAGTCGGGCCAGATTAAGCTTGTGCAACCGTTCCCATTCCCGCGCCACCTGGATGCCGAGGTACCGAAAGCTTCCCCCTACCACCCTAAACAGCAGTTCCACCAATCGCCTCTCCTGTCCCCTTGCCTGGACCGCAAACATCTCACTTTTCCCCATATTTAGTTTATACCCTGAAAACCGGCCGAGTTCCCCCAGAATCCTCATGATTTCTTCCATCCCCCCCACTGGGTCCAATACATACAGGAGCAGGTCGTCAGGGTAAAGCGAGACTCTGTGTTCCAGTCCCCCCCGGACCAGCCCCTTCCAGCCCCTTGAAGCTCTCAGAGCAATAGTCAGCGGCTCTATGGCTAACGCGAACAACAGTGTGGAGAGGGGGCATCCCTGTCTCGTCCCCCGATGCAGCATGAAATAGTCCAATGTTGTCCTATTCGTCCGTATGCTCGCAACTGGAACCTGATACAACAATCTGACCCAGTCAATAAAGCCCCGCCCAAATCCGAACCATCCTAGTACCTCCCACAGATATTCCCATTCTACCCGATCAAAAGCCTTCTCTGCGTCCATTGCGACCACTACCTCCACCCCCTACCTTCCGGGGGCATCATGATCACATTTAACAACCTTCTTACATTGGCCACCAACTGCCTACCCTTAACAAACCCCGTCTGGTCCTCACCAATAACGTCCGGTACATAATCCTCAATCGTAGAGGACAAGATTTTGGCCAGCAACTTGGCATCCACATTCAATAGGGATATCGGCCTATGGGACCCACACAGCTCCGGGTCCTTGTCCCGCTTCAGGATCAATGAGACCGTGGCCTGTGACATTTTGGGGGAAGCACCCCACGGTCCCTTGCCTCATGACCCCCCCCCCCCCCCCCCCCCCCCCCACGCTCTTATTGGATGTTTGGACAGGGATCAGGACAAAATTAGCCTTGTCATGATGCCCTCCTGTGTTGAATGTCCCGCTGAAACTCACCAGGTACAAATGTTAGGAAAGCCACTTGTGCAAGATACCAAATAGCAGCTGCACAGAGTGTAACTAATTCAGAAAGTCTCAATGCCCAAAGGGGCAGGGAGAAGAGATCCAGTAAGCAGAGCTTCACATCAATACCAGATAACAGTCAGATAATTAAGGCGGCAGAATAATTTCAAGATCCAGTGCTGTGGTTTCTGAAGCTATTTGTAGAATATTGTACAATCTCAATGTCAGATTTGCAGAATTATATTGTGAAAAATGCTTGTATTGCGCTGAAAAATTTAATATCTCTGCCGTGAAATCCAGTGGAAACTTCCTCGTCTGTCCATCATATCACCAACTACAGCTCTGTGCTAGGAAATTGAAAAACCATCGATGACCCCTCAATCCCCCCCCCCCCCCCCCCCCCCCCAGTATTAAGCCAAATTTCTGATGAACCTTACAGATTCCATGGCAATATTTTAAAAAATAAATGTAATAATAATAATAATCGCTTATTGTCACAAGTAGGCTTCAATGAAGTTACTGTGAAAAGCCGCTAGATCACCCAATTCATTTTTTCCAATTAAGGGGCAATTTAGCGTGTCCAATCAACCTAGCCTGATCGTGGGGGCGAAACCGACGCAAACCGGGGAGAATGTGCAAACGCCACACGGACAGTGACCCAAAGCTGGGTTCGAACCTGGGACCTCGGTGCCGTGATGTAGCAGTGCTAACCACTGCGCCACTGTGCTGCCCCTCCATGGCAATATTTAAATGAAGAACAGAGAGGTCTCCCAGCACCTTGCCAGCACGGTGACACAGTGGTTAGCACTGCTGCCTCTGAGCGCCAGGGACCCGGATTCAATTCTGGTCTCGGGTAACTGTGTGGAGTCTGCACGTCCTCCCCGTGTGTGCGTGGGTTTCCTCCGGGTGCTCCGGTTTCCTCCCACAGTCCAAAGATGTGCAGTTTAGGTGGACTGGCCATGATCAGTGCCTGTAGATGGGGGGGTGGGGGTTGGTAGAGTGCTCTTTCGGAAGGTCGGTGCAGGCTCACTTGGTCGAATGGCCTCCTGCACTGAAGGGATTCTATCGATTCCTCCCTTATCATCTCAGACTAGCTGCTCATTAATCTTATTATGGCCAGTAAGCACAATCACCTCTCTCTTTCCTACTTTCCTTAATTTACACTGGGAGTGTGTGTCATTGACGAGGTCAGTATTTACTGTCCATCCCTAATTGCCCTCACACAGGTGGGGGTGATCCACCTAAAACGGAGTAGCTTGCTGGGCCATTTCCGAGGGCAGTTAAGAGTCCAGCACAATGGTGTAGGTCTGAGTCACACGTGGGCCAGACCAGCTAAAGGCAGCAGATTTCCCACCTGAAAGGGCATTCGCGAACCAGAGGGTTTTTTACAACAGTCCAATGTTAGTAATTAAATTAGCATTTTAATCCAGATCAATTGAATTCAACTTCCCCCAAATGCCATGGTGGGATTTGAACTCAGGACTTTGGAGCATTAGTCCTGGTTAATGGGATGCAAAAAGATTCCGATCAACAAACAACTCTGTTTCTCTCTCCACAGATGCTGCCAGACCTGCTGAGTATTTCAGACATTTTCTGTTTTTATTACTAGATTATTACTTGTATCATTCTACTACCATCGCGACAGCAATGATGACTTCAGTGTAATCAGGTAACTCCAGATAGACCAGTAATTAAACCTGCTCGGGCACGATTCTCCACCCCCCACGCCGGGTGAGAGAATAGCGGGAGAGCCTCCCGACATTTTTCACGCCCTCCTGCTATTCTCCTCCCCCACGCCCGACCCACGCCACAAATCGCCGCTCGCCGTTTTTTACCGCGAGCGGCGATTCTCCGAGGCCAATGGGCCGAGCGGCCGGGCCTTCGCGCCCGTTTCAACACGGCAGCAAACACACCTGCTCGCTGCCGTCGTGAAACCGTTTGGGGCATCTGGGGGCCCGATTGGCACGGCAGTACCACGGGAATCGAACCGTGCTGCTGGCCTGCTTGGTTTGCTTTCAAAGCCAGCGATTTAGCCCTGTGCTAAATGGAGATGGAGGACACAGTAGCAACAGCACAATATACCTCTCATTCTGAATGTGAGATTGTACTAAAATGGGAAGTTCTTATCCCAGCTACGGCATGGGGCAGGTAGGACATAGGGGTAATGAGCGGCAAGGTAGTACAGTAGTTAGCACTGTTGTTTCACTTATTATGCCATTGGGTTTAGTAATCCAGAGACCCAGGGTCTTTGGGGTAAGAACAGCAAGTTCTGGATAAGCTCAGTAGGTTTGGCAGGATCTGTGGAGAGAAACGGAGTTAATGGGTGAGACTCTGGGCTCCCCACAGTGTATTTCTCAGCAGCAGGAGGAGCCTGCTATTGGCTAGTAGCGGGATCTTCTGATCCTGTTGCTGCCCATGGGAATTTCCATTGAGCTCACCCCACACTGTCGAGGAGCCCACAGGGGGGTGGGGGTGGCGTCAGCGGGTCCGGAATATCCCGCCGGTGTGAACAGCCGGAAAATCACACCCAACGTTTCGGATCTAAATGATCCTTCTGCAGAATCCCACTATGCCATCTGGTGGGGTCCAAATCCTGGAATAGAAAGCTACCATCAATTGTTGCAAAAAACCATCTGGTTCACTAATGTCCTTTACAAAAACTAAGTTAGACGTCAATCAGTTGGTAACAACCTCTGGAGTTGAAGGTTCAAATCCCACTCCAGGGTTTTGAGCAGAAAAATCTAGGCTTGTGTTCTGAGATAGTGCTGCCTTTCTGATACAATGTTAAACTGAGACCCGGCTTGAGTCACTGTCTGTTCTCCCCGTGTCTGCATGGGTTTCCTCCGGGTGCTCTGGTTTCCTCCCACAGTCCAAATATGTGCAGGTTAGGTGGATTGGCCATGATAAATTGCCCCTTCGGGTCAAAAAGGTTAGGTGGGGTTACTGGGTAATGGGTAATGAGGATAGGGTGGAGCTGTGGGGTGAGATAGGGTGCTCGTTTCAAGGGTCAGTGAAGACTCGATGGGCCGAATGGCCTCCTTCTGCACTGTAGGAATTCTATGATTCTATCCCAACGCCAGTGGAAAACATATAACAGAGGTTGAGTTTACTGAGGAGGATTAGTAAACACCTCCTAGTGGCCAGTTGTGAAAGAATAGGGACATCACAAATGAAACAGAAACATGTTCTGAAGTATAACTTTATTCCTTAAACACAAACAGACATTGTATTGTTTTGCATTTCTCATTACGACTACATTAGGCGTACAGTTCTCCACATCATCAGGGGGCTAGAAGTTCAATGGGAGCAGCTGACAGGAGCAAATATTTTTACTGACAAACAATGTGCTTTGTTTTGGCTTCTTTTTAACATTCACCCTCTTTTCTCTGTGGCTTTGTGCTCTGGGTGTGGGCTGCCATTGCAGTTTCCACATTCACATATTGCAACAGTCCTGGACGGGACACATGGCCATTCCAGGACTTAATCTAAACATCACCGTTACAAAATGGGAACAACCATACCAACAGTCTTTGTGTTTCCTGAATAAGGTGATTAGAATATGCCACATATGTCAGCTTTATTACAATCTCATCTTCTGTCAACTGAAGGGCCCCCTCCACAACGTAGTCTTCTTGTCCACAGTTTCAAGGTAGTTTATGTAAATTGTCGTTGCTGGATTGACAGTCTTGTGTGTACTTCCTTCCTGTGTCACAAAACCTACTTCCTGTAACAATTTCCCCATCACAGATTGTAGATTTGATAGAAAATAATTTGATTGTTCTATCTGTGGACCTGGTAATAATGTATTGCTGCATTATGTGGAATGTTACCATTCACCATAATCTATGATCAAACTAAGTAAGCGTTTAGTTTTTTAGAAGGAGATCTGTAACTTGTGGATCAGTACTGGGACCACTGTTGTTTGTAATATTTATAAATGATGGAGAGGAAAATGTAGATGGTCTGATTAGCAAGTTTGCAGATGACACTAAGATAGGTGGAGTTGCAGATAGTGAAGGGGACTGTCAGAGAATACATCAGAATTATAGATAGATTGGAGAGTTGGGGTGAGAAATGACAGAAGGAGTTTAATCCTGACAAATGCGAGATGATGCATTTTGGAAGATCAAATTCTTTTTTATTTATGTATTTTTGTATTTATGTATTCATTTATTTATTAATTTAATGTGCCCAATTCTTTTTTTACTAATTCCAATTAAGGGGCAATTTAGTGTGGCCAATCCACCTGTCCTGCACATTTTTGGGGGCACAGGTTCAAGGTGAGAGGGGGAAAGTTTAGGGGAAATGTGCAGGGGAAGTTTTTCACGCAGAGGGTGCTGGGTGCCTGGAATACGTTGCCAGTGGAGGTGGTGGAGGCAGGCACAATAGCAACGTTTAAGATGTATATTGATAGACACACGAACGGGCGGGGAATGGAGGGAGACAGAATGTTTGGGCAATAAGTAATAGGTCTAAATGAGGAATCTGGATCGGTGCAGGCTTGTTGTGCCAAAGGGCCTGATCCTGTGCTGGAATGTTCTTTGTTCTTTCTTTTTCTCGAGGAGACCTCTGGAATATTGCGAAATGGAAAAGACGAGTAATGTAGTTTCTGTGTGTCTGAGGTTAAAAAGAGAAAATGCTGGAAAAACACAGCAGACCAGGCCGCAGCTGTGGAGACAGTTGTTAAAAACATAGGGCAGAATTCTCCGTTTCTGAGGGTAAGTGCCGGTGCCAACGGGGGATCCGTGGTGTTTCACAATGGGCAAATCGGTGCAAAACCTTCACCGATTCCGGTACCGTTGAGGGACTAGCATCGGCGCCACGTGAACCACCCGCGGGGCGGAAAACAGCCGGACAATCGCCAGATCCTTGGCTGCACATGCACAGGGCTGACAAGATTCAGTTGCACACACCAACAACCCCCACACCCGCACCGGTCACACCGGGAAGCATAGTGCCAGCCGTGCTGGACCGCGTACCCACCCACCCCACCCCACACAGCCCACCTTCTGGCCACCCCCCTACCATTCTCCCCCAGCCCTAGCAGAAGCCCCCCCCCCCCCCAGCCAGCAGCATGGATCTCAGCCGAGTGTGGCAGCGCTAGACACTGTCCGCAGCCGGCACGCGAGGCCCCCGACCGCTGGATCCACATGTGGCCCACACCGTCAGGAACTCGGGCCATCGCAGGCCGATCAGACTGATCAGACGGCTGATGGCGCCCCGGTGGGGCTGTGACTACGCTTGGCGCGCGGCCCAATGATGCCGATTTGGAGGGGGCGGAGAATCGCGAAACGGCCTCAAACCTGGCAGCTTCCAGATTTCAGCGGCGGGAGTCATTCTCCGCCCAATCAGCGCTCTCAAATTCGGCGTTAGGCTCTCGCCCAGAGTTCGCGATTATGTGATTTCACAGAAACGAAGGGCATTCAGGGGGTGAGGGTCAACATTAAAAGAATTGAGATACAATGTTACAGGAATTCGCACTAAGATCTATAAGTTAATGTATATTGCTACTTACTGCAAACACAAAAAGAAGCAACTAATTTGAGGCAGTTTCTTTACTCAGAGAGTAGTAGGGGTGTGGAACGCCCTGCCTGCAACAGTAGTAGACTCGCCAACTTTAAGGGCATTAAATGGTCACTGGATAGACATATGGATGAAAATGGAATAGTGTAGGTCAGATAGGCTTCAGATGGTTTCACAGGTCGGCGCAACATCGAGGGCCGAAGGGCCCGTACTGCGCTGTAATGTTCTATGTTCTATGTTCTAATGTAATCATTGGCCACACATTGAATAAAAATATATCCCAGTAGGTAGCCAAACTTCTTTTTCCATTGATTTTCTTCTCTTCCATTCTTTCTCCTACTGAAGGTTTGCCCCTTTGAAGGAGTTTTACCTCTTCAATGAACTAGCTATGCTACATTTGGAAGTGTAAACAGTCTCAACAGGATTATGATCATATTTGACCCTGTTTGAGGGTCACTGTCCGTGTGGAGTTTGTACATTCTCCCTGTGTCTGCGTGAGTTTCACCCCCACAACCCAAAAGATGTACAGGTTAGATGGAGTGGCCATACCATATTGCCCCTTAATTGGAAGAAAAATAATTGGGCACTCTGTTCTCAGTATGAACATTCATGTATTTCTCACAAGGGTAATTGGATAGCAATCAGACTGTGAAACCATTGTCGATTGTCGTAAAAACCCATCTGGTTCTCTAACGTCCTTTAGGGAAGGAAATCTGTCGTCCTTACCCTGTCTACATGTGATTCCAGACCCACAACAATGTGGTTGACTTTTAAATGACCTCAGGGACGACCAATAAATACTGACCCAGCCAGTGACGCACACATCCCATGAACAAATTTAAAAAAAGGAACTAGAGCGACTTAATAGAGGTTTATAAGATGATGAAGGGGATAGATAGAGTAGATGTTCAGAGACTATTTCCTCGGGTGGATGTAGCTGTTATAAGGGGGCATAACTATAAAGTTCAGGGTGGGAGATATAGGAGGAATATCCGAGGTAGGCTCTTTACTCAGAGAGTGATTAGGGTGTGGAATGGACTACCTGCTGTGGAGTTAGACACTTTAGGAACTTTCAAGCGGTTATTGGATAGGCACATGTAGCACACCAGAATGACAGGGAGTGGGATAGCTTGATCTTGGTTTCGGACAAGGCTCGGCACAACATCGAGGGCCGAAGGGCCTGTTCTGTGCTGTACTGTTCTATGTTCTAATCCAGGCTGATTTTTTTCTCCTACCCAACTAGAGGTACTGAGGCTAATTTTAGAATTGCCACCCCAACCCAGTTAACTCAATGCAAAGCATAGGTCGGTCCACTGTGGCCTCTGCACAAGTATTCATTGCCCTTGGAGGTGGCAGGACAGGTTGAGAAAGCAGTTAATAAAGCATACAGTATCCTAGGCATTATTAACAGGGGAATTGAAGATTTTAAAAAAAATTTGAGTATCTGGGGCACTGGTGACGCAGTGGTTAGCACTGCTGCCTCACGGCGCTGAGGTCCCAGGTTCGATCCCGGCCCCGGGTCACTGTCCGTGTGGAGTTTGCACATTCACCCCGTGTTTGCGTGGGTCTCGCCCCCACAACCCAAAGATGTGCAGGGTAGGTGGATTGACCACGCTAAATTGCCCCTTAATTGGATAAAATGAATTGGGTACTCTAAATTTATACAAAAAAAAGTCACATTTTCTTGAATGAAAATCTGAATATTAACCTTAGTTTTTGTTACAGAAAAAGTCAGATGTAATTTACAAAGAAAAACAGTCCACCCGGAGACACGAAAAATCATTTTTTTAATCAAACTTAAATATTTTTAAAATCTGTTGGTATTTGAGAAAATTCTACTGTGCAAAAGGTGACTCATTTTAAATTACATTTGCATATATGTCCGATTTGAAATCTACACGGCCTAGAGGATACTCCGAGGTTCCTCCAGCAAGATCCGACATTCTGAATTCTCCCTCTGTGACCCGAACAGGCGCTGGAGTATAGCGACTAGGGGCTTTTCACAGTAACTTCATTGCAATGTTAATGTAAGCCAACTTGTGACACTAATAAAGATTATTTTTATTATTGTCAGTATTATTAGGGCAGCACGGTGGCACAGTGGTTAGCACGGTTGCTTCACAGTGCCGAGGTCCCAGATTCCATCCCGGTTCTGGGTCACTGTCCGTGTGGAGTTTGCACATTCTCCCCGTGTTTGTGTGGGTTTTGCCCCCACAACACAAAAGATGTGCAGCATAGGTGGTTTGGCCACGCTAAAATGCTGCTTAATTGGAAAAATTGAATTGGGTATTTGAAATTTCTAAAAAAAAATTAATGTCAGTATTATCAGTAAAATAAAATTGAGGATGTGAATTTAAAACGGGGTCAAGAGGCAGATATTTCTCAAAACATCAAGCTGCTAAAATTGATAAAAGATAAGATAAAATTGATGAGAACATTGTAACTGGTTGAAATGGAAAGGTCTTTGCTAAAGAGAATTAGGAGATATAGAACTGACATGACCTCTGTGCTGCCAGTTGATGGCAGTGCAGCCTGCTGTCAAAGCTGACTAAAGATTGTGAAGATTGTAAGGATGAAGAATGTGCGAGATTGAAATCTTCATCTAGCTGGTTCCAAACTTGGAAAGAGCATCAGGAACTGGATTCTCCGTCCTTGAGTCTAAGCGCTGACGCCAATGGAGGATCGGGGGAGTTCCACGTCAGAAAAATCGGCACCACGCTTGCACTGATTCCGCTATCAGTGAGGGGCTAGCACCGGCGACGGGTGGAACACCCGCAAAACGTGCGAAAAGCGGTGCGGGAATCGTCGGGTCCGTGATGGACATGCACAGGGCTAACAAGCTGCAGCCGCACTTACACTACACCCCCCCCCACACACACCGGTTGCACCCGAAAATATGGCACCAGTTATGCTGGACTGTGTCCCCATCCACCCCGACCCCCCCCCCCCCCCCCCCCCCTCCCCCCGGCCCTGGCAGAAGCCCCCCCAGCCAGCGGCACCACTGCCGGTGAAGTAAGGCGGTGTTGGACACTGTCCGTAAGCCCTCTCTCTCTCCACAGCCGCACCCGGCTGACACACCGACGAGAACCCGGCCCATCGGAGACGGAACATCGCGGGTGGGCCCGGATAATGAGATGCAAACACGGTTGCAACTACACGCGGTGTGCGTCACAATGATGCCATTTAGGAGGGGAGAGAGCATCACAATTCGGCGTCAAACCGGCACCTGCCCCAATTTTGCTGTCGGCTCCGCCCGATCGCCGTTCCTGATTTTGCCATCGGCAAAAGGAGAACCCTCACCCCATATCTTGCTCCATCTCTAACATCCTTCAATCATTTTGTCTGTTAAATATTTATCCTGCTTCCTCTGGAGTGCAGCAAGTAAACAGTTATTCTCCCTCCTGTCTGAGGGAATCATTCATATCTTTCACAGACTCACACAGAGCAGGAGAGGCTCTCCAGCCCATCGAATTTGCACCAACACCAGGGACGGGTTTGCCCGTCCCGCCGTGCCAGGTTTCTGGTCAGCACGCCGGCCGGTCAATGGGGTTTCCCATTGTGGGGAAACCCCCGGCTGCTGGCAAAACAGAGCATCGCGCCGGCGGAGAATTCAGCCCCTAACCTGCTGAATCCCATTTGCCAGCACTTGGCCCATAGCCTCGAATGTTAAGATGCGCCAAGTGCTCATCCAGGTACTTTTCTTTCAGAAAATATCTTATTGAAGCATTTGTAATTTTCAGAATTTAACATGTTGACATTTCTAAAACAACCGCGCGGGTCAACGCACAAAATACCCCCTAAAAGAAAAACAAACAATAAACCACGTCCCCCGCTTCTCCCACCCTATCCCCAATTACCCTTATACTGAGCTCCTTGTCCTTATTTAACATTACCCTGCCTCCTGTTTTCCTCCCCCCCACCTTTTCCTTTCCCCCTTACTGCTGACATTCAGTTTTTGTTAAAGAAATCAAAGCAAGAACAAAGAACAAAGAAAAATTACAGCACAGGAACAGGCCCTTCGGCCCTCCAAGCTTGCGCCGATCCAGATCCTCTATCTAAAACTGTCGCCTATTTTCTAAGGGTCTGTATCCCTCTGCTCCCTGCCCATTCATGTATCTGTCTAGATACACCTTAAATGATGCTATCATGGCCACCTCTACCACCTTCGCCGGCAATGCGTTCCAGGCACCCACTACCCTCTGCGTAAAGAACTTTCTACGTATATCTCCCTTAAACTTTTCCCCCCTCACCTTGAACTTGTGACCTCTAGTAATTGAGTCCCCCACTCTGGGAAAAAGCTTCTTGCTATCCACCCTGTCTATACCTCTCATGATTTTGTAGACTTCAACGAGGTCCCCCCTCAACCTCCGTCTTTCTAATGAAAATAATCCTAATCTACTCAACCTTTCTTCATAGCTAGCACCCTCCATACCAGGCAACATCCTGGTGAACCTCCTCTGCACCTTCTCCAAAGCATCCACATCCATTTGGTAATGTGGCGACCAGAACTGCACGCAGTATTCCAAATGTGGCCGAACCAAAGTCCTATACAACTGTAACATGACCTGCCAACTCTTGTACTCAATACCCCTTCCGATGAAGGAAAGCATGTCATATGCCTTCTTGACCACTCTATCAACCTGCGCAGCCACCTTCAGGGTACAATGGACCTGAACACCCAGATCTCTCTGTACATCAATTTTCCCCAGGACACTTCCATTGACCGTATAGTTCGCTCTTGAATTGGATCTTCCAAAATGCATCACCTCGCATTTGCCTGGATTGAACTCCATCTGGCATTTCTCTGCCCAGCTCTCCAATCTATCTATAGTCTGCTGTATTCTCTGACAGTCCCCTTCACTATCTGCGACTCCACCAATCTTAGTGTCATCTGCAAACTTGCTAATCAGACCACCTATACCTTCGTCCAGATCATTTATGTATATCACAAACAACAGTGGTCCGAGCACGGATCCCTGTGGAATACCACTAGTCACCTTTCTCCATTTTGAGACACTCCCTTCCACCACTACTCCCTGTCTCATGTTGCCCAGCCAGTTCTTTATCCATCTAGCTAGTACACCCTGGACCCCATGAGACTTCACTTTCTCCATCAGCCTACCATGGGGAACCTTATCAAATGCCTTACTGAAGTCCATGTATATGACATCTACAACCCTTCCCTCATCAATCAACTTTGTCACTTCCTCAAAGAATTCTATTAAGTTGGTAAGACATGACCTTCCCTGCACAAAACCATGTTGCCTATCACTGATAAGCCCATTTTCTTCCAAATGTGAATAGATCCTATCTCTCAGTATCTTCTCCAGCAGCTTCCCTACCACTGACGTCAAGCTCACCGGTCTAAAATTCCCTGGATTATCCCTGCTACCCTTCTTAAACAAAGGGACAACATTAGCAATTCTCCAGTCCTCCGGTACCTCACCCGTGTTTAAGGATGCTGCACAGAAATCTGTTAAGGTCCCAGCTATTTCCCCTCTCACTTCCCTCAGTAACCTGGGATAGATCCCATCCGGAGCTGGGGACTTGTCCACCTTAATGCCTTTTAGAATACCCAACACATCCTCCCTCCTTATGCTGACTTGACCGAGAGTAATCAAACATCTATCCCTAACCTCAACATCTGTCATGTCCCTCTCCTCGGTAAATACCGATGCAAAGTACTCGTTAAGAATCTCACCCATTTTCTCTGACTCCACGCATAACTTTCCTCCTTTGTCCTTGAGTGGGCCAACCCTTTCTCTAGTTACCCTCTTGCTCCTTATATATGAATAAAAGGCTTTGGGATTTTCGTTAACCCTGTTAGCTAAAGATATTTCATGACCCCTTTTAGCCCTCTTGATTCCATGTTTCAGATTAGTCCTATTTTTGTAAATATAAATTTAGAGTACCCAATTATTTTTTTCCAATGAAGGGGCAATTTAGCGTGGCCAATCCACCTACCCTGCACATCTTTGGGTTGTGGGAGTGAAACCCAGGCAGACACGGGGAGAATGTGCAAACTCCACACGGACAGTGACCCAGAGCCGGGATCGAACCTGGGACCTCAGCGCCGTGAGGCAGCAGGGCTAACCCACTGCGCCACCGTGCTTCCTTTTTCCTCTTAGCTAGTCTCACAATTTCACCCGTCATCTATGGTTCCCTAATCTTGCCATTTCTATCCCTCATTTTCACAGGGACATATCTGTCCTGCACTCTAATCAACCTCTCTTTAAAAGCCTCCCACATATCAAATGTGGATTTACCTTCAAACAGCTGCTCCCAATCCACATTCCCCAGCTCCTGCCGAATTTTGTTATAGTTGGTCTTTCCCCAATTTAGCACTCTTCCTTTAGGACTATTCTCATCTTTGTCCATGAGTATTCTAAAATTTACGGAATTGTGATCACTATTCCCAAATCGATGAATGGCTGCCAACTCCGGGCGAATCCCTGTATTGATTCTCTCAGAGCGAACTTGATTTTCTCCAGACTGAGAAACCCTACCGTATCGCTGACCCACATTCCTGATTCCGGGGGCTCCGAGTCCCTCCATCTCAGCAAGATCCGTCTCCGGGCCACCAGGGAGAAGGCCAGGATATTGGCCTCCCCCCCCCCCCCCCCTTTCCCCCTGATCCTCCGACACCCCAAATATTGCTAATTCTGGACTCGGAGTTACCCTACCTTCCAGGACTTCTGACATAACATCCGCAAATCCCTGCCAGAATTCCCTCAGTTTCGGACATGCCCAAAACATATGAACATGGTTGGCCGGGCAACCCCCACACCGCCCACATCTGTCCTCCACCTCTTCGAAGACCCACCCATCTGGGCTACCGTTATGTGGGCCCTGTGGATTACCTTGAACTGAATCAAGCTGAGTCTAGCACAGGACGAGGATGCATTTACCCTTTTCATGGCTTTTTCCCACAGTTCAGTTTCCAGCTCCCCTCCTAGCTCCTCTTCACCTCTCTGATAGGGGCCCCTTCCCACTCTAACAATTCCCTGTGTATGTCCGAAACCTTCCCACCTCCAACCTGTTTCTGACAGCACTTTATCCTGTAGTCCCCTCAGTGGGAGGTGAGGAAAGCTTGGGACCTGTCTCCGTACAAAGTCCCGCACTTGAAGGTACCGAAACCCGTTCCTTCCTAGCAAGTCAAACTCCTCCTCTAATGTTTCCAAGGTCAGGAAGCTCTCCTGGCTGAATAGATCCCCAAAATTTTCAATCCCTGCCCGCTGCCATACCTTAAAGCCCCCCCCCAGGACAAACCGGTGATTGTCACAGATCGGTGACCACACTGACGCCCCCTCCAGTCTCATATGCTGCCTCCATTGCCCCCCACACCCTCAGGGCTGCCACCACCACAGGACTTGTGGAGTACCGAGCCGGCGAGAATGGCAGGGGCTCGGCAGTAAAGCCTCCAGACTCGTACCTTTGCAGGATGCTGCCTCCATCCGCTCCCAGACCAACCCCTCCCCCACTCCCCACTTCCTGACCATCGATATGTTGGCAGCCTAGTAATAGTTAATAAAGCTCGGGAGAGCCAATCCCCCTTCCCCGCAGGCCCGTTCCCGGAGTACCCTCTTTACTCTCGGGGGTTTTACCCGTCCATATAAACCTCGATATCGCCACATTCATATTTCTGAAAAAAGCCTTTGGGATAAAAATCGGGAGACACTGAAAAAAGAAAAGCCGTCTCGGAAGGACCATCATCTTTACCGTCTGAACCCTCCCCGCCAGCATAAGTGGGAGCATATCCCATCTACAAAAATCCCTTCTCATTTGATCCACTGCTTTGCCCAAATTTAACTTGTGAAGCTGCCCCCAATCCTTGGCCACTTGAATCCCCAGATACCTAAAACTCTTCCCAACCACTTTCAAAGGGAACTCCTTCAGCCTCCATTCCTGCCCCCGTGCCTGAACCCTAACCCTAACCCCCCCCCTCTCCTCACTATACCCTTCCAGGCATTTGCTGCTCTCAGGGCCATTACTAAGGGTTCTATGGACATGGCAAACAGTAATGGGGCAGGTACTTTTTAAAGGATGTGAGGCAACCCGCCTCTACCACCCTCCCAGGCAGTGTGTTCCAGATCCTCACCACCCTCTGGGTAAAAAGATTTTACCTCAAATCCCCCCTAAACCTCCCACCCCTCACCTTGAACTTGTGTCCCTTCGTAACTGACCCTTCAACTAAGGGGAACAGCTGCTCCCTATCCACCCTGTCCCTCATAATCTTGTCCACCTCGATCAGGTCGCCCCTCAGTCTTCTCTGCTCCAGAGAAGACAACCCAAGCCTATCCAACCTCTCTTCACAACTGAAATGTTCCATCCCAGCAACATCCTGGTGAATCTCCTCTGCACCCCCTCCAATACAATCACATCCATCCTATAATGTGGCGACCAGAATTACACACAGTGCTCCAGCTGTGGCCTCACCAAAGTTCTATACAACTCCAACATGACCTCCCTGCTTTTGTAATCTATGATTCGATTGATAAAAGCGAGTGTCCCATATGCCTTTTTCACCCTCCTATTAACCTTCCCTTCTGCCTTCAGAGATCTATGGACAAACACACCAAGGTCCTCATTTCCTCAGATCGTCCTCGTGTCAGGTCATTCATTGAATACTTCCTTGTCAAATTACTCCTTCCAAAGTTTGGAGATGCCAGTGTTGGACTGGGGTGAGCACAGTAAGAAGTCTTACAACACCAGGTTAAAGTCCATCACCTATGGAAGGAGCAGTGCTCCGATAGCTAGTGATTCGAAACAAACCTGTTGGTCTTTAAGCTGGTGTTGTAAGACTTCTCACTGTACTCCTTCCAAAGTGTATCACCTCATACTTTTCAGGGTTAAATTCCATCTGCCACTTATCTGCCTATTTGACCATCCCAATTACATCTTCTTGTAATCCTAGACTCTCACCCTCACTGTTAACCACTTGGCCAATCCTTCCATCATCCCCAAATTTATAGATCCTACCCACACATAGTCATTCATGACTTTGTTACTTCCAAGTTCCACTATTCCAAAGTTCTCCTGGATATTCTCCCATCTTTTACCCTCCATAAACTTGAGCTCATCCAGAATTTAGTTGCCCGTATCACAACGTGTACCAAGTTCTCGAACACTCCCGAGATTTGGATTTGGATTTGTTTATTGTCACGTGTACCGAGGAACAGTGAAAATTATTTTTCTATGAGCAGCTCAAACAGATCATTAAGCACATGAAAAGAAAAAGAAAAAAAAGAAAATACATAATAGGGCAACACAAGATACACAATGTAACTACATAAGCACCAGCATAAGGTGAAGCATACAGGGTGTAGTGTTAATGAGGTCAGTTCATGAGAGGGTTGTTTAGGAGTCTGGTAACAGTGGGGAAGAAGCTGTTTTTGAGTCTGTTCGTGCGTGTTCGCAGACTTTTGTATCTCCTGCCCGATGGAAGAAGTTGGAAGAGTGAGTAAGCCGGGTGGGAGGGGTCTTTGATTATGCTGCCCGCTTTCCCCCGGCAGCGGGAGGTGTAGATGGAGTCAATGGATTTGTGCGATGGAATCACACAAATATTGTATCTGTGGGGATGATTGGTGTTGATAGTTGATAAGATGTTTACTGTGGGTTTATAAAGTGTTAACTGGTTTCATAAATAAACAGTGTTTTAATTTAAAAGTACTTTAACTCTCTGTTGCACTACACCTGTAATGTGCTCCCAGTGCTCACAGACCTACACTGGCTCTCATTACAGCACCGCTTTGATTTGGAAATACTCTCCTTGTGTTCAAATCTCTTCATGGCCTCACCCCTCCCAATTTCTGAGATCAGCCCTGCTCCCCTTCTCGAACTCTGCATTGCTCCCACACAGGTATCCTGCACCGTCCCAATTTCCTTCATCTGTCTCGGCTCTACACTTTGGAATTGCTTCCCTAATTTTTTCCGCCTCTCTAGCTCTGTCACATATGACAGTCTTGGTCACATGTATCTCGGCACGACTCAGTATCAAATTCTGATAACTCTCCTGTGTAAGATGCCTTGGGTCATTTGAATATATTGAAGTCACTGTATAATTGGAAGTTGTTGTTGTTGCTACGCGTCTCCACACCTAGTGTTGGTATGTGGCTTGACTTCAACTCGTCACTCAAATGCTCTATTTTATGGTATAAAAGTCACCAGAAGAGTTCAAAGTTGATAAGGAGGAAATGTTGGATAGATTGTTGGTACTGAAAGTTGACAAGGCTCCGGGACTGATGAGATGTATCCAAGGATAGTGAAGGAATTGGGAGTGGAAATTGCAGGGATGCAGGCCACAATCTCAGTCTTCTGCAGACTCAGGGGAGGTGCCAGAGGGCTGGAGCACTGCCGACCGTACGCCCTTGTTCAAAAACGTTTGGAAGGATAAGCTCGGCAATTACAGAGCAGTCAGTTTAACATCAGTGCTGGGGAAACTTCCAGAAACATTATTCAGAGCGAACCACATGGAAAAGTGTGGGTTGCTTAGGAAGAGATAGCTTGGATTTCTAAAGGGGAAATAGTATTTAACTAACTTGCTGGTGTTTTTTGAAGAGGTAAAAAAGGATCAGTGAGGGTGATCGTGATGATGTGGAAAGATATTCGATACAGTTCCACACAACAGATGTGGGAAAAAAGTTATAAAACAAAATTGGCTGAATGATAGGAAACCGAGAGTAATGGTTAAGGGATATTTTTTGGGGCTGGAGGAAGGTTTGTCGTGGACTTCCCCAGGGGTCAGTATTGGAACTTGTGTTTTTCCTGATGTATATTAATTATCGAAACCTTGGTGTGCAGGGGATAATTTCAAAGTTTGCAGACGACACAAAACGTGGAAGCATTGTGAACAGTGTAGAACTTCAAAAGGACATGGACAAGTTGGTGGAGTGGGCGGATAGGTGGCAAATTATGTTAAATGTGGAGAAGTGTGAGATGATGCATTTTGGTAGAACATGGGCAGACAATATAAAATAAGGGGTAAAATTCTTAAAGGGGATGTAGGAGCAGAGCGACCTGGGTGTATGTGTGTATCGATCATTGATGGTGGCAGAACAGGAGGAGAGCAGGTAATAAAGCAGAGAATGTTCTGGGATGTATTAATAAGGGGCACAGAGTACAAGAACAAGGGGCGGAATTCTCCGACCCCCCAGGGTGTCGGAGAATCGCCCAGGGCTGGCGTCAATCCCGCCCCTGCCGTGACCCGAATTCTCCACCACCCGGGAATCGGCGTGAGCGGGAATCGTGCCGCACCGGTCGGCTGGCCCCTCGCGGCGATTCTCCGGCCCGCGATGGGCCGAAGTCCCGCCGCTGACAGGCCGTTCCCACCGGCAGGAATCAAAGCACGTCTGGTGCCAGCGGGATTGGCGGCACGGGTGGGCGCCGGGGTCCTGGGGGGGGGGGGCGCGGGGCGATCTGGCCCCGGGGGTTCCCCCACGGTGGCCTGGCCGCGATTGGGGCCCACCGATCGGCCGGCGGGTCTGTGCCGTGGGGACACTCTTTTTCTTCTGCGGAAGAGACCCCCTCCCCTGTGCATGCGCCGGTATGATGTCAGCCGCTGCAAGGAAGCGGAGACTGTTAAGTAATGGGTTAAGAGACATTGCAATTAGTTGTCTCATTTATGTTAAGTATTCAATGATTGTCTCATTTATGTTAAGTGTTCAATGATTGACACTGATATGTAAAGGGGCTTCAGGCGGACTCTGGAGCATGTGATGATCTGTAGAGTTCTGTGCAGAGTGAGTTTGAACCATTAAAGGTGTGTTGGTGAAACAGGAGCTGAACTCTTGGCTCTTCATACCACAGCATCTAGTACATATTAACACCTACACGACGGAGATTGAAGGGCGACCTGATAGAGGTCTACAAAATTGTGAGAGGCATAAACAGGGTGGATAGTCAGAGACTTTTTCCCAGGGTAGAGGGGTCAATTACTAGTGGGCATATGTTTAAGGTGTGAGGGGCAAGGTTTAGAGGAGATGTACGAGGCAAGTTTTTTACACAGAGGGTAGTGGGTGCCTGGAACTCGCTGCCGGAGGAGGTGGTGGAAGCAGGGACGATAGTGACATTTAAGGGGCATCTTGACAAATACATGAATAGAATGGGAATAGAGGGATACGGACACAGGAAGTGTAGAAGATTGTAGTTTAGATGGGCAGCATGGTCGGTACAGGCTTGGAGGGCCTGTTCCTGTGCTGTATTTTTCTTTAATAAAACAAAATTACTGCGGATGCTGGAATCTGAAACCAGAGAAAATGCTGGAAAATCTCAGCAAGTTTGGCAGCATCTGTAGCGAGAGAAAAGACCTAACGTTTCAAGTCCAATGACTCTTTGTCAAAGCTCATAAGCTCATTGTCAAAGAGTCATTGGACTCGAAACATTAGCTCTTTTCTCTCCCTACAGCTGCTGCCAGACCTGCTGAGATTTTCCATCATTTTCTCTTCTGTATTTTTCTTTGTTCTTTGTAGTAGTCTAATCCAGCTGCTGACCCAACATGTGGATTTCACTCCATGTATTTGTAGACGAGGAGCTGGGTTAACTTCTCTTTCCATAGTGTTGGCCGTGGTTCAGTTGGTCGCAATCTTGCTCTGAGTTCCAGTCCCACTCCAGGGCTTGAGAACAACAATGGCACTGCGGTGTACACTGAGGGGATGCTGCGCTGTTGAGGGTTCTGTTCCTTGGATGAAACATTAAACTGAGGCCCCAACTGTCTGCTTGAGTGAGGAAAATGTTCCTGTGGTTATATTTGAAAATGAAAATGAAAAATGCTTATTGTCATGAGTAGGCTTCAATGAAGTTACTGTGAAAAGCCCCTAGTCACCACATTCCGGCGCCTGTCCGGGGAGGCTGGTACGGGAATTGAACCGTGCTGCTGGCCTGCTTGGTCTGCTTTAAAAGCCAGCGATTTAGCCGAGTGAGCTAGAGTGGCGGTCCTGCCTAATATTTATTCCCTAATCAAGATCACAAAACAGATGATGGCTTCGAGATGTAGGTGTTGCAGAAAGATATAAATATAAGTTTTTCTCTTTGGTATTGGAGCCAAGTTTGAAACAAGGCAGTGAACTCAGTTCTACTGTCCTCAGTGTAGAGCCGGGATTGAATCTGGAACTTTATTCCATTGCAAGTGTAATTGTTCACTGCATCATGCAACTGGGCCAGTAGGAGAGCCAGCAATCGTATCCCATTTCCCACAGTGCGAAAATTGGGAACCTTCAGTCCTGACCGATGATACATTCAGAACTGTAATACCTTCAGGCCCTGGGCTCTGGATCTATGATGTGTGCGCAATAATATTTCCAAAATTATATCAAAACAATAACAATGCTGTTGTGAGCTATTGTAAACCCTCATTACATGTATCTAGTTTTAAAACAAAGTATTGCTGTTATCTATTTTTCTTTCCAATATCTTTTCAGTTTAATATTATACAATAGCTTAGAAATTACTATCGGTGATGTTGGCACTCAAATGCTCAACACGTTCAAAAGACATTCTTCAATTTATTATTTTAACAAAAGTGCAGATTTTTAAAAATGAGTTACTGTCTCCACTAAGGTTACAGTGAGCGAAATGCCATAAGATACATTAAGTATCTGCGAATACAACAACAGTTTAATATTGATGTCTGAGAAAAGACAATGTTGCACATTTCAACAAGTGAAGCTCCAACGGTTTCCTGTTCACTTTGCCATTCTTATCTACTCTAAATTCTTATATATTTCCTGATCTGTGCTGAGGTTGTTGACATACATTTCATCTTGTGGGATGTCATTATTCAGGTACGGTGTTGGTAGCACGTAAATACCTTGATTTTCATATGCCAAAGTCTTTTGTTGCATTGGGCTAGAAAGAAAATTGTGAACTTTGAATACTTATTATCATTATGAGAATAAACACACAAGATTCAGGTTTACAAATTTTACCCAATGTGCTGCCCATTTCAGTCATGTGAAAATTCTTCCGAAAAATTCAATATCATCTTTGAGAAGAAAGACAATAAAAAGGACCAATTATTCCCACCAATCCTATCCCCCGACCCACTCCCTTCAATCTCACCTGAAGAGGCATGTGAGAAGCTGATGGGTGTTTTGGTTTCAATGATTGAGACTAATGCCTCTCTGATACATCAACATCCTCTGGAGTGAGCCAGGTCCCAACATCAGCCCTGCACTTCCCTTAATGAATATACCATCTCTGGAAGACACAGGTTTGAAGGCGGTCTCCATATACCTGGTGAAATAGCCATGACTACTGTCCACCATAACCCTTAATCGCACTGCAGACAACCATCTACACATGTTCTGAGCATGTCCAAAACTAAAAGGTTTCTAGGGCAGCACGGTGGCGTAGTGGTTAGCACTGCTGCCTCACAACGCCGAGGTCCCAGGTTCGATCCCGACTCTGGGTCACTGTCTGTGTGGAGTTTGCACATTCTCCCCGTGTCTGAGTGGGTTTCGCCCCCACAGCCCAAAGATGTGCAGGGTAGGTGGATTGGCCACACTAAATTGCCCCTTAATTGGAAAAAATGATTGAGTACTCTAAATTTATTTTTTTTAAACTGAAGGAGTTCTGGCAGGAGTTTGCAGATGTATTGTCTGAGGTGTTGAGGGTGAAGGCGGTCCCGAGTCCAGAAGTGGCAATATTTGGAGTGTCGGATAACCCAGGAGTCCAGGAGGGTGAGAGAGGCAGATGTTCTGGCCTTTGCCTCCCTGGTAGCCTGCAGACGGATTTTCCTGGAGTGGAGGGACTCGGAGTCCCCGAAACCGGGGGTGTGGGTGAGGGACCAGGCAGAGGTCCTGAGGTTGGAGAAAATCAAGTTTATCTTAAGAGGGCCGGCTGGTAAGGGCAGCACGGTGGCCTAGTGGTTAGCACAACCGCCTCACGGCGCTGAGGTCCCAGGTTCGATCCCAGCTCTGGGTCACTGTCCGTGTGGAGTTTGCACATTCTCCCCGTGTTTGCGTGGGTTTCTCCCCACAACCCAAAAATGTGCAGAGTAGGTGGATTGGCCACGCTAAATTGCCCCTTAATTGGGAAAAAATAATTGGGTAATCTAAATTTTTTTTAAAAAGAGGGCCGGTTGGTTTGCCTGGAGGTGGAAGCCGCTCATCGACAGCTTCGAGGAGAATTGAGAAAGGGGGTCAATAAGTCACGGATAAGCCAGAACTTTCTCCAAACAGAACATTAGGAAAAAACAAAACTATTTTAGAACTAGCGTACCTCCTCTTTCCAGAATTTTAGGTTGCATTAGTTTGATTTTGAGGAACACACACCTTTGCTACTTCTCTGTCTAACATTACAAATCTAGTGTCCATCTTTTCCAAATCTGATGCTCCTGGTCAGTTGTCACTTTCTACTGGATAAAAGCAAATTACGGCGGATGCTGGAATCTGAAACGAAAGGGACAATGCTGGAAAATCTCAGCAAGTCTGGCAGCATCTGTAGGGAGAGAAAAGAGCTTTGACAAAGACTCTTTGACAAAAAGTCATCGGACTCGAAACGTTAGGTCTTTTCTCTCCATACAGATGCTGCCAGACTTGCTGAGATTTTCCAGCATTGTCCCTTTTGTGCCACTTTCTACTGCTTGATGTGTGTCGGGATACATTCGAGGCGGTATCTAAATTCAGTTGATTGTTGCTGGGTTGCTGGCTGTTTTTACACTGCGCTAAACCTGTGTTGGTGGCATTGCCTTTCAACACGGGGGTCTCATGCATTTAGGTGGAGTTCAAAAGGAAACTTTCGAATTCACAAACTGCTGCATGAAGGAAGCCCTGACAAAAATGGGTCTTCGCAGCTGGTGGTCCCAGCAAATGCAAAGGAGTCAGGAATTGTCACTGGCGTGAGTTTTGATACAATAATTTAAGTAACTGTTGTCAACTGATTTGCAGATTTCAGTGCCGTCTCCATTTCCACATTGCAGTTTACAGAATCAATATTAATAACCATTCAGCAGTAAAAGGTTCTATGAAATAAAAAATGTTTTTCTTTTTGTGTATTTAAAATTAAGAATGGAGCTTTCTAAAGAAACTGCTAGCTTTGATCCCCAGTATGTTCTGACCTAACTGATCCATGGCCAGGTTGTTGCCAGTGATTACAATGTCTGAAAGCTTGAGGCAGGAGCGGAGAACAATCAGCCAGCACCCCAATGCTTACAGATATCATTGCAAGAATTGGTTCTGATGAATTCACAATTAAATAGTCTGCTACTGTTCAGACTCATTGAAAATCCGGGCCAAGGTGCCAGAGATCTGGCAAAATATACAAAAGTATAGTTCACCTCAGATAGAGTTTCAGGGTTATAACAGATTGTTTAACTTTGGGAGTTCTATATTCCATCATAACGTTTGGAGCAAGAATTTCAATGATTTTTGTAACAATCTGTTATGGGCCAGGATTTAGAGAACCCCAAAGTGTATCATGGAGTTCAGCTGACCCACAACTTTTAAATAGATTGTGGTTATGGGGAGCACAAGGGCCCACTTTCCAGGTGTGATGCAACAGAGATCTAAAGCACTTTTAAAATGAATAATGTTTATTCTATGAATCCAGTTAACATTTTATAAAAACACAAGTAAACATCTTAGCAACTGTCAACTCAAATACTCCCCCAAAGAATACTGTACTCTGTAAGTAACCCAATGCACGGTAGCATTGTGGATAGCACAATCGCTTCACAGCTCCAGGGTCCCAGGTTCGATTCCGGCTTGGGTCACTGTCTGTGCGGAGTCAGCACATCCTCCCCGTGTCTGTGTGGGTTTCCTCCGGGTGCTCCGGTTTCCTTCCACAGTCCAAAGATGTGCAGGTTAGGTGGATTGGCCATGATAAATTGCCCTTAGTGTCCAAAATTGCCCTTAGTGTTGGGTGGGATTACTGGGACAAGGGGATATGGGGATAGGGTGAAGGTGTTGACCTTGGTTAGGGTGCTCTTTCCAAGAGCTGGTGCAGACTCGATGGGCTGAATGGCCTCCTTCTGCACTGTAAATTCTATGATCTATGAATCTTTCCTGGCAACATCCATATGTTAAACCTTTTTCAAAGAAAGACAGCAGGTTTAAATTCTCTACAGAAACAGGTATTACTTTGAAATCCTCAAATGAGCTGAAGAGAGTCTGTAGCTATAGAGAGAGAGATCATTATACAGCTGCTTGCTTTGCCTCTCAAAACAAAACTAAACACACACTGTAGCTGCCAGCTCAAAAGCGAAAGTAAAGCAAACAGCCCAGCTCCACCCACACTCTGACATCACTGCAGCTATTTGATAAACACCCATTTCTTAAAGGTACTGCCACATGACAAATCATACATAATTGCTCGTATTATTTAATCCTACATTATTTAATGTAATCTTTCAAATGAATACACAGGACAGTTTCAAAATTCTCAAAGTAAACTAGAAATGTATTCTAATTGAAAATTAAAATCTGCATATTGAGCCATGAACTGTTATTATGGAGATGGAAGGGAAATTCAGAAATATTTGTGGATGGAGTGTTGACAGAAGTACAGGACCCTAACTAACATAATTTAGTGGCACGGAAACCAACCGCATTTACAACAGTCGTGTCACGCTATTGAAGAAATTCCACTTGTAACAGGCGAGTTTGTCATTACCACTGCTTATCCTTAAATCATTAAACTATCTTTGACTGAAACAGTGTGCCAGAATAAAGTATTGAATGATACTCACAGGTCATCGCTGGTGCTTTGCGCTAAAGAAAAGATAGAAAGAGGTTATTGGAATGGATGCATCTTAAGATCTGTAGCACATTTCCGCCTGTATCTTATTTCACAGCATAAGGAGCCACATCAAAGGTTATTGCACAAGATAAAGTTACATGATGCAGGGGGTAATATTAGGGAGATGGTGGCAGAGTGTCCTTGTCACTGGACTAGTAATCCAGTGACTAGTAATCTAGTAACTAGTAATCCAGAGACTAGTAATCCAGAGACTAGTAATCCAGAGACTAGTAATCCAGTGACTAGTAATCCAGTGACTAGTAATCCAGAGACTAGTAATCCAGTGACTAGTAATCCAGAGACTAGTAATCCAGAGACTAGTAATCCAGAGACCAGTAATCCAGTGACCAGTAATCCAGAGACTAGCAATCCAGTGACTAGTAATCCAGAGACCAGTAATCCAGTGACTAGTAATCCAGAGACTAGTAATCCAGTGACTAGTAATCCAGAGACTAGTAATCCAGTGACTAGTAATCCAGGGACTAGCAATCCAGAGACTAGTAATCCAGTGACTAGTAATCCAGAGACTAGTAATCCAGTGACTAGTAATCCAGAGACTAGTAATCCAGAGACTAGTAATCCAGAGACCAGTAATCCAGTGACTAGTAATCCAGAGACCAGTAATCCAGTGACTAGTAATCCAGAGACCAGTAATCCAGAGACTAGTAATCCAGAGACTAGTAATCCAGTGACTAGTAATCCAGTGACTAGTAATCCAGAGACCAGTAATCCAGTGACTAGCAATCCAGAGACCAGTAATCCAGTGACTAGTAATCCAGTGACTAGTAATCCAGTGACTAGTAATCCAGAGACCAGTAATCCAGTGACTAGCAATCCAGAGACCAGTAATCCAGAGACTAGTAATCCAGTGACTAGTAATCCAGTGACTAGTAATCCAGAGACCAGTAATCCAGTGACTAGTAATCCAGAGACCAGTAATCCAGTGACTAGTAATCCAGAGACTAGTAATCCAGTGACTAGTAATCCAGAGACTAGTAATCCAGTGACTAGTAATCCAGGGACTAGTAATCCAGAGACTAGTAATCCAGTGACTCAGGATAATGATCTGAATACCTGGGTTGAAATCCCACTGTGGCAGATGATGGAATTTAATTCCATAACAAAAAACAATCTGGAATTAAAAGTCCAATCGATTGTCATAAAAACCCGTCTGGTTCACTAATGTCCTTCAGTGAAGGAAATCTGCCGCCCTTACCTGGTCTGGCCTACATGTGACTCCAGACCCAACCAGCGATGCTTTGACAAGGGATCATCTGGTCTCGAAACATTTGCTCTGTTCTCTCCCTACAGATGCTGCCAGACCTGCTGAGATTTTCCAGCATTTTCTCTTTGGTTTCAGATTCCAGCATCAACAGTAATTTGCTTTTATCCAGATTGTTGTGGTGGTTGGAGGTCAATCATCTCAGCTCCAGGACATCACTGCAGGAGTTCCTCAGGGTAGAGTCCTCGGTCCCAACCATCTTCAGCTGCGTCATCAGTGACCTCCCTTCCATCATAAGGTCAGAAGTGGGGATGTTTGCGGGTGACTGTACAATGTTCAGCACCATACACAAGTCTTGGAATAAAAGGCGATATATTAAATGTTATAATAATGCTGATTACACAATCAGGATATTACCTTGATGCTTTCTCCTATTATACCAACAGATCACAGTGAGTAGAATTAGAAGAGCTGCTGCTATTGATCCCACAGGAACAATGATTAGGATCAGTTTGAGTTGATTAACAGTGCCTAGAGATCAAAACATGAAAATTGAGAGTAATAGATTAATTAATTGTTACATGTGATGAACAAAGTCAGGCATTGGCTCAGTGAGGTTAACTTTATAAAAAATGAATTGCCCAAAATTCTCAGATATGCTCAATTCGCATATTTGGAGAATTATACCGAGCATTTTGAGTTAGTATCTATGATTTCCCCATTCGCTAAATTTCTGGTAAGAACTTAACACCGTATTGTTATGAAAACAAAGGTAGTTTTAAGGGATTTATACTTGTATTGGTAAACATGAGAAATAAATTATAGTTGTAAGTGGGTATAATTTAATGTTTCTGTGATTGGAATGGTAAAGCCTGTAGTTAGATTCATGCTCGAATGTATGTGTGGGGGTTGGTTTCAATTCTCACCGTGATTCTATTTAAATAAAATGAAATAAAAATTGCTTATTGTCACGAGTAGGCTTCAATGAAGTTACTGTGAAAAGCCCCTAGTCGCCACATTCCGGCGCCTGTTCGGGGAGGCTGGTATGGGAATTGAACCGTGCTGCTGGCCTGCCTCGGTCTGCTTTAAAAGCCAGCGATTTAGAACATAGAACAGTACAGCACAGAACAGGCCCTTCGGCCCTCGATGTTGTGCCGAACAATGATCACCCTACTTAAACCCACGTAACCTGTATACCCATAACCCAACAATCCCCCCATTAACCTTACACTATGGGCAATTTATCATGGCCAATCCACCTAACCCACACATCTTTGGACTGTGGGAGGAAACCGGAGCACCCGGAGGAAACCCACGCACACACGGGGAGGATGTGCAGACTCCACACAGACAGTGACCCAGCCGGGAATCGAACCTGGGACCCTGGAGCTGTGAAGCATTGATGCTAACCACCATGCTACCGTGAGGCCCCTACCGTGGGTTTAGCCCAGTGCTAAACCAGCCACTTCTATTGTGCTTAGAGAGGGCTATGGCATGAAGAGTAAACAGAACCAGCAAGGGTTGCTTAGCTTCCACACAGGGGTCCCTTTTCTGGGGCAGGGGTCTGTGCAGCGAGGGGGGGGGTTGTCTGTGTATGGAGGGGGTCCCTGTGGGGACCCACTATTACAGGTGCCCTTGTGGGGTCTCTCCCTAATACTGGGGTCCCTATGGAGGGGTCCCTGGAGGGTCCCCCTGTAAAAGGGGTCCTTGGGGCGTGGGGCAGGCCACCCCTGTACTTGGGGGGACACCCAGGTAATCTCGAGGTGGGGGACTACTGTGTGGTGGGGGGGAGGTGGCTAGCCGTGGGTCCTCGCTATCAGACCACCCGCTCATGAGGGCAACCTGATAGCTGGATTCCCTGGCAATCCCTTGTATTCCACATCAGGCATAAATGTGCATGGCGTGGACCACTGAGTTGCAATCTGCTTTATGATCCCAAGGGGATCAGAAAATTGGTGCAATTCAGCACCGGCAGGAATCTCCACCCCCTCCGAAATGGCATCATCGCACCACGTGCTGTGCAATGTAGCAACATTGTTGGCGCATCATCAGCTGTCCCTCCTGTGATGCTCCGCCCCTGATGGGCTGAGGTACCGATGGCGTGGAACACGTGTGGTTTCAGCCGTGCGGGAACCCGGCATGGTGATTGGCCGGGAGGGGGGGGGGGGGGGGGGGGGGGGGGGGGGGGGCTTCTGCGAGGGCTGGGGGGAATGATGGGTGGTGGTCAGGGGGTGGCAATGGGTGGGCTGTGGGGTTGTGGATGGCGGGTCAGGTCCATGCTGCACGACGTGACCGCTGCAGGTATCAGCTTTGCGCATGCGCGGCCCAGGACACTAGTTGCTTGAAAGTATCAGTATCAGGAGTGGGAGGATAGGAGAGGCTTCGTACTGTACCGTAGATAAGTGCACCACAGGCCAATAACAGAGCCATTCTCTGCCTGTTTTCGGCATGGAAGGCGGGAACTTCACCCGGTGCCAGTGCTAGCCCCTCACCAGTCCCAGAAACGGTGAGGGTTTCATGCAGATATTTTGGTCGTAAAGGACCACACATGCTCCGCTGGTGCCAACACTTAGCGGCTGAAATCGAGAATCCAGCCCACGGTCTCCCAAATAGAGAATCATGGGGCGCGATTCTCCGCACTCCCGACGGTGCGGAGAATAGCGTGGCTCGTAAAATTTTACGGCCACGCTGTTCCGACGCCCTCCCGCTATTCTCCCCCCCCCCCCACGCCTGACTCCCGATACGAATCGCTGCCGCCGTTTTTTTACGGCCGGCAGCGATTCTCAGCTGTCCGGTGGGCCGAAGTTCCAGCCCTTTACGGCTGTTTTTACGAACGGCAAATACACCTGGTCTGGCCGTTCGTAAAAACGGCCGTAAACTGTCGATTTTTAAAACCATGGCACTGATTGGCACGGCAGTACCACGGCCGTGCCAAGGGTGCCATGGGCCCGCGATCGGTGGGCACCGATCGCGGGCAGCGGGCCCGATGCCCGCGCACTCTTTGTCCTTCCGCCGCCCCGCAGTATCCATTCGCGGGGCGGCTGAGGGGCATCCCGGCCCGCGCATGCGCGGGTTTCGCGCAAATGCGCGATGATGTCATCCGTGCATGCGCGGGTTGGAGTCTTCCAATCCGCGCATGCGCGGCTGACGTCATATGACGCGTCAGCCGGCGCTAACTCTGGCAAGCAGGCTTAACGAAATTCGTTAAGCCCGCGATGCCGGAGTTTACGGCGTCGGGATGCTAGCCCCGACCGGAGACCAGAATCGGTTCCCGGTCGGGAAGGGGGGGGCTGGCATCAAACCCGCCCGGATTTGACACCAGCCTTACGATTTCTCCCCATATGGGAGAATCGCGCCCATGACCTTTAAGTTTTAATTTTAACTGAATTTGTTGGCAGTTGGAAACAGGGTACTGGGGAGTGAACCTCTTCCAACTCTGCCAGCAGATACTGGACAGGACAAAGGAGTTACAAAGACGCAGGCTTTCGAAGGAACAAGATACAGTCCAGATAACCAGGGAATTGGGACAGAAATTTCTTAAGATGACTGGAGTTAAAAAATCAGAGACCAATGTATGATTCAGAAGAATTCAAGGAACGGTAAATAGAGTGTTCTGAGTTAAAGAGACAATTGAAATACCAGACTTTAAAAGTAAATCTGATGCCATTTTAATACAATCTGGGAATTGAGAGTTAAAGCAATTGTGAACAGTTTCCTCATCAGTCAAGACAAATAAATCGTAAAGGGGTTGAACTTGGTTCGCTGTGGAGCAGAAGCTTTGTTTAAAAGTCATTTGGAAAACCTAGTCTGGATTTCAGAATGTAAATCACAGTCATCTGGGGGGGATTCTGAGGGGGCATCTCGAGACTTTCACTTGGGGTTCAAAGCAGAGTGTGTGTATTTGACCACACTCATCTTGTGTGCTTAACAATGTCTTTGTGTGTTAATGAGATCATTGTAGCTTAAGATGTGTAACTGCTTTGTAACCTGCATTAATCTTAAAATCTGTGTGTAAATGTAAAACTAAGGAGTGTGTATCATAATCCATTTTTTCCATTTTTAATAAATAAATATTTTTTTCTTGTTAAAATTAATGAGCAGTCCTGTGGCTGTGTTCCTCCATGTTTTATTTAAATCAGTGAAGGTTATGGGGTCAGGGATCTATTCTGGGATCTTCCCATCCAGTCAGAACACCAAGTGGGATCGGAACAATATGTCAACACTGAAGAGTTGACATCTCCCCATAAGACCATAAGACATAGGAGTGGAAGTAAGGCCATTCGGCCCATCGAGTCCACTCCGCCATTCAATCATGGCTGATGGGCATTTCAACTCCACCTACCAGCATTCTCCCCGTAGCCCTTAATTCCTCGCGACATCAAGAATTTATCTATCTCTGCCTTGAAGCCATTTAGCGTCCCGGCCTCCACTGCACTCCGTGGCAATGAATTCCACAGGCCCACCACTCTCTGGCTGAAGAAATGTCTCCGCATTTCTGTTCTGAATTTACCCCCTCTAATTCTAAGGCTGTGCCCACGGGTCCTCGTCTCCTCGCCTAACGGAAACAGTTTCTTTGCGTCCACCCTTTCTAAGCCATGTATTATCTTGTAAGTTTCTATTAAATCTCCCCTTAACCTTCTAAACTCCAATGAATACAATCCCAGGATCCTCAGCCGTTCATCATATGTTAGACCCGCCATTCCAGGGATCATCCGTGTGAATCTCCGCTGGACACGCTCCAGTGCCAGTATGTCCTTCCTGAGATGTGGGGCACAAAACTGGACACAGTACTCCAAATGGGGCCTAACCAGAGCCTTATAAAGGCTCAGTAGCACATCGCTGCTTTTATATTCCAACCCTCTTGAGATAAATGACAACATTGCATTCGCTTTCTTAATCACAGATTCAACCTGCATGTTTACCTTTAGGGAATCCTCGACTAGCACTCCCAGATCCCTTTGTACTTTGGCATTATGAATTTTCTCACCGTTTAGAAAGTAGTCTATGCTTGGATTCTTTTTTCCGAAGTGCAAGACCTCACATTTTCTCACGTTGAATTGCATCAGCCATTTCCTGCACCACTCTCCCAAACTGTCTAGATCCTTCTGCAGCCTCCCCACTTCCTCAGCACTACCTGCCTGACCACCTAACTTTGTATCATTGGCAAACTTCGCTAGAAGTAAAGCTCCACATAATCAAGACAAGGGCAATAATCTACCTTTCCTACTCTCTAATTCAGGGAATGTTTATACAATTCCTAAACAGCTAGAAAAATTAGATGAAATAGATCAAATTAAACTGTCCATTGATTTTTGTTACTCATTGTTTGAAATGTTATGCTTCAAAAATGTTTACTCCAAGACTGTTGCTTTATATTTTGCATTTCTAACTAAATGAACGCAATGTTTCTCATTTGTTTTTATTTTTAATAAATGAAAGATTCTATCTGTGTGTGAGGAATGGTGCTACTTAATGAATATAACATGGCTTCATGTCTGCGGTTTGCTGGTATTTATAGCCTGGACCAAGGGCCACTTGGTCAACCTGCTCTTCACCAGAAGTTCTTGGCAGACTCCTTGTTCCAGGTGTCTCTGGGGAATTGATGCAGAGCTGGCTCTGGTAAGCTGAAGAAATTTGGACTTTGTTCTATTCCTCATCTTATTCTTTGCTGGTTAGCTGAAGAATGTGAACAAATATAATCGATGGGGAAGGTCATTCCAACCTCCAACGAGCATAAGTGTCAAGTATCAGCATGTAAGGAATACTTACATTGTCCACCATGTGAATTCCAGCTCCCTGATTCCATACAGATGGTTTTATGATTTCCTTCCAGAGTGTAACCATCGTCACATGAAAAATAACAAGATGTGTTGTAATGCTTCTCACCATGGGGGCCCGAGCAATTCACATTGCTGTGTTCTGGTTTCTCTAAGAGTGCACAGGTAATTGCTATGAAGGAACATATTGGTCAGTAAATATTCATTAACAACAACTCCCTCTGGTGCGTATCACAGTTTATATGAAATAAAACATAAAGATAAACCATCACTGAAATGTTACTTACTTGGGCCCCCCGGTACTGCCCCCGGCACTCTGGCATTGCCCCCTGACACTATCCGCCAGGGGGACCCTCTGGGCAGCTCCATGGGGAAGGCGGTTCTCCGTGTCCCAGTGGGATGGGGGTTCCCCGAGAACGTGTGGGAAGGGGGGTGGTTCTCCGTGTCCCAGTGGGATGGGGGGGTTCCCCGAGAACGTGTGGGAAGGGGGGCGGTTCTCCGTGTCCCAGTGGGATGGGGGTTCCCCGAGAACGTGTGGGAAGGGGGGTGGTTCTCCGTGTCCCAGTGGGATGGGGGGGTTCCCCGAGAACGTGTGGGAAGGGGGTGGTTCTCCGTGTCCCAGTGGGATGGGGGTTCCCCGAGAACGTGTGGGAAGGGGGGTGGTCTCTCCGTGTCCCAGTGGGATGGGGGGGTTCCCCGAGAACGTGTGGGAAGGGGGGGTGGTTCTCCGTGTCCCAGTGGGATGGGGGGGTTCCCCGAGAACGTGTGGGAAGGGGGGTGGTTCTCCGTGTCCCAGTGGGATGGGGGGGTTCCCCGAGAACGTGTGGGAAGGGGGGGTGGTTCTCCGTGTCCCAGTGGGATGGGGGGGTTCCCCGAGAACGTGTGGGAAGGGGGGGTGGTTCTCCGTGTCCCAGTGGGATGGGGGGGTTCCCCGAGAACGTGTGGGAAGGGGGGTGGTTCTCCGTGTCCCAGTGGGATGGGGGGGTTCCCCGAGAACGTGTGGGAAGGGGGGTGGTTCTCCGTGTCCCAGTGGGATGGGGGGGTTCCCCGAGAACGTGTGGGAAGGGGGGTGGTTCTCCGTGTCCCAGTGGGGTGGGGGGGTTCCCCGAGAACGTGTGGGAAGGGGGGGTGGTTCTCCGTGTCCCAGTGGGATGGGGGGGTTCCCCGAGAACGTGTGGGAAGGGGGGTGGTTCTCCGTGTCCCAGTGGGATGGGGGGGTTCCCCGAGAACGTGTGGGAAGGGGGGTGGTTCTCCGTGTCCCAGTGGGATGGGGGGGTTCCCCGAGAACGTGTGGGAAGGGGGGTGGTTCTCCGTGTCCCAGTGGGATGGGGGGGTTCCCCGAGAACGTGTGGGAAGGGGGGTGGTTCTTTGTGGGCATTGGGAGCTGGTCCTCTTATTTTTGAACCGGACATTGGAGCGCCCCAATCTCAGGAAACCCAACATTGCTGGCATTATCGGGCCTCACCCACCAGCATGATGCCACGGGACACGTCACCTGGATATTTTTCTTCCCAATGCTAAACAATATATCGAGAAAAGCCAGGTGTGTAGCTGGCGTGTAGCTAAAGCAGCTGTAATGTCCCCATTAGTGATGAGGTAATGGGGGAGCCCAGCATCTGTTCAAAGAACCTTGTTTAATAAATTCTATTGTGTCATGTTCCAGTTCTGAATACTTTGGACATCTTGTTGCAATGCGGCTCTTGGGTATCAATCGGCAAATCAAAACAATTTCTAGCTACAACCACATTGTATAGACTCTATAAAAAGCAAAGCAAACAGGAACTAACACCAATGTCTTTGCCCTGTGCAGTGAAATTTAAGGAAGCTGTGTCATTCGAGACAGGATTCTTAGTCTTCGTGGCAATGTCCAGATTGGAGAAGAATCACATCACACAGTTGTTTTTTTAGGAGTTCGGAGGCAGTTGAGTCTAATTAGTTTGTTAATGTTTTTTCATCAATGAAACTTGAATAAACATTACTTCTTTAATCCATCAAAGGTTTTTCTCTAAGCAAACTAGCGCTAGGGATATTAGTAGAGTAAGAGGCAACTTCATTGAGACAATACCTGAGGGGCATTGACAGGGATTGGATTGGATTGGATTTGTTTATTGTCACGTGTACAGTGAAAAGTATTTTTCTGTGAGCAGCTCAACAGATCATTAAGTACATGAAAATAAAATAAAATAAAATAATTAAATAATAGGGCCACACAAGGTACACAATGTAAATACATAGACACGGGCATCGGGTGAAGCGTACAGGGGTGTAGTATTAAGCAGGTCAGTCCATAAGAGGGTCGTTTAGGAGTCTGGTGACAGTGGGGAAGAAGCTGTTTTTGAGTCTGTTCGTGCGTGTTCTCAGACTTCTGTATCTCCTGCCCGATGGAAGAAGTTGGAAGAGTGAGTAAGCTGGTGGGAGGGGTCTTTGATTATGCTGCCCGCTTTCCCCAGGCAGCGGGAGGTGTCGATGGAGTCAATAGATGAGAGGCAGGTTTGTGTGATGGACTGGGCTGTGTTCATGACTCTCTGAAGTTTCTTGTGGTCCTGGGCCGAGCAGTTGCCATACCAGGCTGTGATGCAGCCCGGTAGGAAGCTTTCTATGGGGCGCGATTCTCCGCTGCCCACGACGGGTCGGAGAATAGCGGGAGGGCCTTCCCAACATTTTTCCCGACCTCCCACTATTCTCCCCCCCCCCCCCCCCCCCCCCCCCCCGGCCGCCCCACGACACGAATCGCTGCTCGCCGTTTTTTACGGCGAACAGCGATTCTCCTCAGGCCAATGGGCTGAGTTCCCAGGCCTTTACGGCCATTTTCACGAACGCAAACACACCTGCTATCACCGTTCGTGAAAACGGCCGCAAAGTGCCGTCCCGGACAACCATGGCACCGATTGGCTCGGCCGCACCACGGCCGTGCCAAGGGTGGCATGGGCCTGCGATCGGTGGGCACCGATCGCGGGCAGCGGGTCCGATACCCGTGCACTATTTGTTATTCCGCCGCCCCGCAGGATCAGTCCGTGGGGCGGCTGAGGGGCATGACGGCCCGCGCATGCGCGGGTTTGACGCATATGCATGATGACGTCATCGTGCGCGTCAGCCACCGTGACGCTTGGCGCGTGGGCTTAGCGACGGTCGCTAAGCCTGCGATGCCGTGCTTCACGGGGCCGCGCTGCTAGCCCCGCCCAGGGGGGGAGCATCAGGTCCCGGGAGGGGGCGCGGAGGCTGCCGTGAAACACGGCCAGTTTCACGGCAGCCTTTACGACTCGCCGCATTTGCTGAGAATCGCGCCCATGGTGCATCTGTAAAAGTTGGTAAGGGTTAATGTGGACATGCCGAATTTCCTTAGTTTCCTGAGGAAGTATAGGCGCTGTTGTGCTTTCTTGGTGATAGTGTCGATGTGGATGGACCAGGAAAGATTTTTGGTGATGTGCACACCTAGGAATTTGAAACTGCTAACCATCTCCACCTCGGCCCCGTTGATGCTGACAGGGGTGTGTACAGTACTTTGCTTCCTGAAGTCGATGACCAGCTCTTTAGTTTTGCTGGCATTGAGGGAGAGATTGTTGTCGCTGCACCACTCTGCTCGGTTCTCTATCTCCTTCCTGTATTCTGACTCGTCGTTATTCAAGATCCTGCCCACTATGGTCGTATCGGCAGCAAACTTTTAGATGGAGTTGGAACCAAGTTTTGCCACGCAGCCGTGTGTGTACAGGGAGTAGAGTAGGGGGCTAAGTACGCAGCCTTGTGGGGCACCGGTATTGAAGACTATTGTGGAGGAGGTGTTGGTGTTCATTCTTACTGATTGTGGTCTGTTGGTCAGAGCCAAGTCCTAGGTTTTGGAGCTTTGATATGAGCTTGGCTGGGATTATGGTGTTGAAGGCGGGGCTGTAGTCAATAATTAGGAGTCTGATGTTGGAGTCCTTGTTTTCGAGATGCTCTAGGGATGAGTGTAGGGCCAGGGAAATGGCGTCTGTTCTGGACCGTTTGCGACGGTATGCGAATTGAAGTGGGTCAAGGCGTTCTGGGAGTATGGAGGTGATGCGCTTCATGATCAGCCTCTCGAAGAACTTCATTACAACTGACGTCAGGGCCACCGGGCGGTAGTCATTGAGGCACATTGCCTGGTTCTTCTTTGGTACTGGTATGATGGTGGTCTTCTTGAAGCAGGTGGGGACCTCGGAGTGGAGTAGGGATAGGTTAAAGATGTCTGTGAATACCTCTGCCAGCTGGTATGCGCAGGCTCTGAGTGCACGACCAGGGATCCCATCCGGGCCCATCGCCTTCCATGGGTTCACTTTCAGGAAGGCCGATCTGACTTCGGAAACTGTGATGGTGGGTACGGGTGAATTATGGGCTGCTGGGGCACTCGACAGCAGATTGTTGGTTACCTGCTCGAACCGAGCATAGAATGCACGGAGTTCATCGGGGAGGGGTGCACTGCTGCCAGAGATACTGCTCGGCTTCGCTTTGTAGCCCGTTATGTTGTTTAGTCCTTGCCACAATCGCAGAGAGTCTGTAACGCTAGTCTGTGGATATGGAGAGGAGGTTTCCTCTTGTGGGAGAATCTAGAACAGGGGTGGGCAAACTTTTCCGTGTAAGGGCCACATTCAGAAATTCACAATTTTAAAGGGCCGCATAGTATATTAAGTAAAATAATTAATATTTAAAATAGCCAAAATAAAAGGTTTTTAAAGAAAAAAAAAGCAATTAATTTTTATTAATTAATATTTTAAAGTAGAAACTTCACATGAAACACATGTTGTGCCGAGCAATGATCACCCTACTCAAGTCAACGTATCCACCCTATACCAGTAACCCAACAGCCCCCCCATAATAACCTTAAAATTAAAAAAAAAAAAAAATTTCTTTTACAAAAAAATTTTTTTTTTTAATGACTTGATCTTGGTGGGCCGCATAAAGACCTTTGGCGGGCCGCATGCGTAGTTTGCCCACCCCTGATCTAGAACCAGGGGTCACTGTGATGCACAATCAATTGCACAAAGACTCAGATTGGGTACAACTGGACTTATTGCAGTCAGATGCGTGGCCTCCTGCTGCAGCTGGTGAAATGGCAGATCAGTGGAGGACCCGCATATTTATACAGCTCCTAGTGGGCGGAGCCAGCCGGCAGGGGCTACCGGCGAACCTGTAGTACAGGTTCTACCTTACATCCCCTAATACAGGTGCACAGTGGTTCACCACACACTGTTTAAAAATAAGGGAATTTAAAATAAACGAGTTTAAAAGCCTATTTAAAATGGAGATTGGACAAACTTATTTTTCTCAAGTCTTGAAACCCACTTCCTGGAAAGGTGGTGAAAGCAGAGGCCGTTCCCGTTAGCGGGAACTTCGGATTCAGCCGACAGTGAAGCCCCTGCAGTGGGGGGGGGGGGGGGGGGGGGGGGGGGAATAAATTGAGAAGCCCCATTAACAGGGGCGGGACCGGAAGATCCTGTCCCTAGCCAATGACAGGCCACCTCTGCTGGTGCCAAACATGGGCTGGATTCTCCGCTGCCTCGTGCCAAAATCGCGTTCGGCGCAGGGAGCGGAGAATCCACTTTCACCCCGACATCGGGCCCGGAGCCGGTCCGCCGATTCTCCGGGACTCGGGAATCTCTGTTTCCGTGGAGGAGGCCGCGTGGCTGCAGGCCCTTTGACAGAGGCCTCCCCAGCGATCCTCCGCTCCCAACCGGCCGAGTTCCCGACGGCGTGGGACTAACCTGCTATTGCCGGTTGGGATGTTAGAGTGACGGCCGCGGACTCATTCACGGCTTTCCTGGTCGGGGGGGGTGGGGGAAATTGGACACTGAGGGGCCTTATGGGTGGCTGGGGCATGCTTTTGTGCGGTTTGATGCCTGGGCACTCGGCCGACTGGGCGGGGTCTAATTTTTGCATCTGTCTCCGCGGTCCGAATCCACCATGGAGCTCGGCGTGGCCGCTGGAGGCCGCCATTGTGCGAATGCGCGGACTCCAAAGCAGAAGTGCGGGGGGGCGGTATCTGCAGCTAAAGTTGCGAGATTTACTCCGGGTCCTACCAGCTCCCTGCAGGGCTGGGAATTAGCTGCATTCTTTCACAGGAATCGCTGGAGTAAAACTGCAGTGTGTTTACGCCGGCCTGGGAACATAATCCAACCCATGGTGGGAGTCACAGCCACGCGAGGTTGCCGAAAACTCAGAGCACACGTGCCCACGCCATCAGGAAGTCGGCCCATCAGGGGCAGAGCATCGGGGGAGGGCCTTCTGATGACATCCTGAAGCCGTCCCGGTGGTGTGTGGTGTACTCACTGATTACGCCGATTTGGAGGGGCCGGAGTGGCCGTACACAGGCATCGCCACCGATTCTGGCATCAAAAGGGATTCTCCGCCAGACGGCCAATTACGGTATCGGCGTCGGGCAATGGAGAATCCCGGCAAATGTTATTACCTTGTCCTTGTCCAGCTTTCTGGAATAGAACATGGGGCGGCGTTATCCGTTTCTGAGACTATGGACGGGATTCTCCATCGCCCGACGCCAAAATAGTATTCGGCAATCGGACGGAGAATTCCTGTTTGCGACCGAGTCGGAGCCGGCGCTGTTTCTGGAAGCTCCACCCCCTCCAAATCGGCATCATCTAGGAGTGCGCGCACGCCACTGCGACGGTGTCAGTGTGTCGCTTTGAGACCCTCCCTCGATGCTCCCCCACTGATGGGCCGAGTTCCCGACCGCACCAGTCGCGTGTGGTCTGAGTTTTTGTAATCCCGGCGTGGCGGCTGCGGACACTGTCCAGCCCGCCACAGTCAGGCCCCCGCTGCAGGAACCATGCTGCTGGCAGGGAGGGCGTCAGAGAGGGCTGCTGGGACTGGTGGGGGGGGGGGGTAAGGGCGGGTCCAGGAGGTACTATTTGGCCAGCAGGGTCCGCGGGCGACTGGTGCCATGTTGTACAGCGCGACTGCTGCAGGTCGTCGCTGTGCGCTGGGAGGCCGAGGGCCCGGCAATTTTCCAGCCGTTTATGTCAGGAACGCCAGGAGTTCTATGTGGCGCGGCTGCTCCCCCCCCCACCCCCACCCCCACTGAGCGGGGGCGCAGCTGCTTAACCACCCCCCCCACCCAGCGGGGGCACGGCTGCTTAACCCCCCCCCCCCACCCAGCGGGGGCACGGCTGCTTAACCACCCCCCCCCACCCAGCGGGGGCGGCGATGACTTTTTCATTGTAAAACTAGGCACTTCCTCTGAACATAGCCTCAAAATCGGGGATCCAGCTCTTTGTGTTGACGCCAACGCAGAATCCGTGGACATTTACATAAACCGGCACCGCACCTGGACCGATATCGCTACCATTGAGGGGCCGTACCGGAGCCGCGTGGAACACACATTGAGGGGCCGTACCGGAGCCGCGTGGAACACACATTGAGGGCCGTACCGGAGCCGCGTGGAACACACATTGAGGGGCCGTACCGGAGCCGCGTGGAACACACATTGAGGGGCCGTACCGGAGCCGCGTGGAACACACATTGAGGGGCCGTACCCGAGCCGCGTGGAACACACATTGAGGGGCCGTACCGGAGCCGCGTGGAACACACATTGAGGGGCCGTACCGGAGCCGCGTGGAACACACATTGAGGGGCTAGTAAATGAAAAAAAAATGAAAATCGCTTATTGTCACGAGTAGGCTTCAAATGAAGTTACTGTGAAAAGCCCCTAGTCGCCACATTCCGGCGCCTGTTCGGGGAGGCTGGTACGGGAATCGAACCGTGCTGCTGGCCTGCTTGGTCTGCTTTAAAAGCCAGCGATTTAGCCCAGTGAGCTAAACCAGCCCCAAGTGCCGGAGCCGCGTGGAACACACTTGATTTAACAAACAATGGTCGGGATCCGTGATTGACACTCGGGAGGCTGACAAGCTGGAGCCACAGATACACATTACACTCCCCACACACACCATCCCAGCCACACACACCATCCCAGCCACACACACCATCCCAGCCACACACACCATCCCAGCCACACACACCATCCCAGCCACACACACCATCCCAGCCACACACACCATCCCAGCCACACACACCATCCCAGCCACACACACCATCCCAGCCACACACACCATCCCAGCCACACACACCATCCCAGCCACACACACCATCCCAGCCACACACACCATCCCAGCCACACACACCATCCCAGCCACACACACCATCCCAGCCACACACACCATCCCAGCCACACACACCATCCCAGCCACACACACCATCCCAGCCACACACACCATCCCAGCCACACACACCATCCCAGCCACACACACCATCCCAGCCACACACACCATCCCAGCCACACACACCATCCCAGCGAGAGCATGGCGATACAGTTGATGGGTCGTCTGGGGCCAGGGGTCACCCAGAGGGGTGCCCTGCAGGATATACGATCCATGGGCTGTCAGTAGCGTGCACAGCTGTATGGCAGCCTTGCCGGCTGCAGCAATGCCGTTCCGTGCCCATCCATCCCGACTCCACAGAGTGGCAGCAGTGACACTGGACAAGGACAAGTTAATAATTTTGTGTTGTCTGTGTGGCATTTGCACATTCTCCCCATGTCTGTGTGGGTTTCACCCCCACAACCCAAAGGGTGTTCAGGGTAGTCGGACTAGCCTCGCTCAATTGCAAACTTTGCAAGGTGCGGATTGCAATGGATTCCGCTCCGAATCCACTATCGGGCTGTCATTTGGGTTGGGAGGCCCAATAATGGGGACCAGCGGCGGCCCCCCCCCCCACAATCCTAATCCTGCCACACCCACTGACAAATGGGACATCCTCACCACCCCCTCCCACCCACAGTATGCATGCATGAGGGTGACCCCTCCCACAGAGACCCCCACCAGAGACCCCCATATCAGGGAACCCCCCCCCCCATATCAGGGAACCCCCCCCATATCAGAGACCCCCCCATATAATTTTGAGCCATTTGCCTCCTCCTGCTGGCCCGGGGGGGGGGTGTGTGTGAACCTCGATACCATCACCAGAGCATCGGGAACGGATCTGGGCCTGGTGCCAATCCCGCATTTCCCCCAAAACAGGATTCTCTGTTGTATCAGGAACTCCACTATTGGCAGCACACAACAGAGAATCTCCCCACCACCCCTCACCCCCCCGCACCGCCCCCGACCCCGCCCACCCCTCACCCCCCCCGACCCCGCCCACCCCTCACCCCCCCGCACCGCCCCGCACCGCTCCCACCCCCCCGCACCGCCCCCCCGCACCGCCCCCCCCCCCCGCCCCCGCCCCCCCCCGACCCCGCCCCCCGACCCCGCCCACCCCTCACCCCCCCCGCACCGCCCCCCCCGCACCACCCCTCACCCCCCCGCACCGCCCCCCCCCACCCCCCGCACCGCCCCCCCACCCCCCCACCCCTCACCCCCCCAACCGCACCACCCCCCCCTCCCCCCTCACCCCCCCGACCCCGCCCACCCCATTCTCACCATTAAGTTTCAGACATCTGCTTGGCTGGTTGGTAGCACGCTTGCCTTTTTAGTCAAAGAAATTATGGGTTCAAGACTCTTCTCTCCCACTTCCTGCCATCCCTATCCTGCCTCCTGCCTCCTTCCTCCAAACCCACCCAGCTTCCCCTTGACTGGAATGCTGCAATTGGACTGATTTCCTCAGGTGCAGCCCCAATGGGAGATCATCTAATGTTGGCGAATTGCAATGGTAACTGTATCAACTGAATTTAATACATATTCAGGTGGCATGTGGGAAGTGCAGTCCTTACGCAAACCAAAACTGCAAACAATATTACATCAAAAATAGCAGAGCTTGTCCAAAAAAAATTCACTTTGAGAGAACCAGGAACTTATTCAAATGTATTTAACTATAAACTCTGTCAAATGTAACAGTTGGCTTTTAATAAACTGGCACTGACCTTGGCAGATTGGATTGTCTGGCGTCCAGGAACCAGATGATTGGCAGGTTGCTGAAATGCTCCCGTTTAGAATAAATCCTCGATCACAAGTGAATGTGCACACAGACTGGAAATAGCTCTTCCCATTTAACCCTCCGCATGTAACTGCACCGTGATCTGGTTTTGTAACGACCGGGCAAGATCTAACTGAAGAACAAAAGAGTTGAATGCAGAATATTTTGTGTAATGAAGGATTCTTTCCGAACCGTTCCAATTTTTAAACAAATGAGTTTCAAATTATGCAGCCACCATTAAAAGTATAGAGACATACCAGGAAATCCTGTCCTAATATGGGAAAACATTTGAGAAGCACTGAGTTACCTTCTGGAGGAAAATCAAAGTGACCTGAGAGAGTTTTTGCAGTCACACAGAGCCATATGTGGGAACAAATTAGGAAATACAAAGGTGATTATACAGATGTAGGAAGTTCTGTTCCAATTAAGCAAAATCCATATGGACTGAATCCACTAAAGTTGGCACAGGTACAAAAGGAGATTGAAAGCATGCTTAAGAATTACGTTATTGAAGTGAGTTGCAGCGATAGGAGCTCACCTCTTGTGATGGTACCAAAACCAGATGGAACGCAACGATTGTGTGTGGAGTATGGGAATGTCAATACAGTTACAAAGTCAGATTTGGAATCCTCACTTGGAAGAGTGATTTGAAAAGGTGGGAAGAGCAAATTTCTTTCCCAAAGTTGACTTACTAAAAGGATACTGGCAAGTACCTTTATCGGAAAGGGCAAAGGAAGTTGTGACGCCAAATGGTCCATATCAGTTTAAATTGATGCTATTTGGAAGATTCAGCAGCAACATTCCAAAGACTAACCAATAAGCCAGTTGGTTTCTGGACTTAACAATTGTGCAGTGCACCTGGACGGTTTGGTGGAGTTCAGTGAAAGGTGGAAAGAGCATTTGGGACATTTAAAGGAATTATTCGATCGACCACAGGAGGCTGGCTTGGTGGTAAACATGACTAAAAGTGAATTTGTGAAAGTCCAAGTCACATTCTTTGACCGGACTGTTGGACATGGTCAGATGGTCCTACGGGATGTGAAAATGAAAGCCAATGGGGAGGTCCCAATACCGTCAATGAGAAGTTTTGACATTTCTGGTTCTGAGTGACTTTTACAGAAAATTTGTGCCAGATGTGGTTCCTTCACTGACTGAGCTTTTGAAAAAGCACAGGAAACTTCAGTGGATGTCAGAATGCCAAAAGGCATTTGACAATCAGACAACTGTGTTAAGCATTGCACCAGTTTTCATAGAATCCAGAGTCCCTACAGTGCAAAGGAGGCCATTCAACCCATCAGCTACCCACCAACCCTATTGCTGATTTATTTTAAGGATGAATGTCAGAAATTGTTGCATATTATATTTTATATTTGTTGTAGTAATGTTATGTAAAACCCTGGTTTAAAATACATGCAGGCAGTATGCCTGCTAAAGCTGTGATTAAGGGGTCATAAAAGTGAGGTAACCATTGATTTTAACCATTTATTTGTTTACAGATAGATGGCTAAAGAAACATTGTTTTGATTTTGTAGGATGCAGTATAGGACCAATCAACCAATCAGAAGAACTGAAACTAATTAAGGGATAAATTAAAGGGGGCCGCTCTTGCAAAGGACGAATGGAGCGTAGCCCAAAAAGAACAAAGAGGAACGGAAACTTAAAAACATCAAACCAAAATGTGAAAATTGGGGTTGATAAAGCAGTCCGACCCCTGTGGTGCCCACCAAGCACGGAATTGATTTTGTAGGATCCCAGTGGTGTAGATAATTTATGAGGGATGGTGCTTAGTTCTGGATAACAGGTGATGGGATATCTTAGTAGGTGGAGTCTGACGGATGCTTTATGATCTACTTAAGGGGTGGAGACAGGTCTGTCTGTTATTTTGCAGTTTGCCTCAGGATTTTAGATTGACAAGATAGGTTCCAGGTGGCTGCTGAAAGGTTCTCTCCAATGTCTTTGCACAGAGAAAAGCAAGTAAACCTGATTGTTCACTTTATTTATCATTGGCCTTTGAACTATATTGGTTTACTTAATTGGAATATATAGCGGCAGATGTAGGAAGTAAGTTAAAGTTCTTCCTTTTATTTAAGAACTGTTTAAACTATTAACTGTAAAGTTGTTACTTATTTTACTGATGTAATTGATTCTGTGTTTACATTAAAGTTTGTGTGAACATTAAAGATACCAATTAATTGGTCAGTGTTGTCACTACTGGGGCGAAATATCCTTTTCTCACAGTTTTACAAATTGCAAATTCCTGAGTTCTCGTCTGGGATCCTAACAAATGCCTGTGGGTCGGGCTTTTCCCAAACAGGCTCACATGACAAGTTTATAACTTGGAAGGGTAGTGTGCAACAAGTTATAACATGGGTCTTAAATATTACATTCTTGAACACATATGTTTTGACTTTTTTTTCTCCTGCACTTACCATTTTCACATTTGTTTCCATAGAAACCACGGTCACAGAAACACCTAAAACCACCAGTCAATTCAGCACATCTACCTCTCATGTTGCAGCTTAACGCTTGACATTTCTCTGTGGAGGCAAGGCAAACATTAACATTGGGTCCATATCTGCCAGATGGCATTTAGCATAGACAAGTGTAATGCTTGTGGGTGGGACTTTTGCTAGCCATGCTCACACTAGAATCACAGAAACATCACAGAATCACAGAAAAATACAGTGCAGAAAAGGCCCTTCAGCCCATCGAGTCTGCACGGCCGCATGAAAGGCACCTGACCTGCCAATCCTAATCCCATTTGCCAGCACTTGGCCCATAGCCTTGAATCTTGTGACGTGCCAAGTGCTCATCCAGGTACTTTTTCAAGGATGTGATGCAACCCACCTCTACCACCCTCCCAGACAGTGTGTTCCAGCCTCTCCCACCCTCCCAGGCAGTGTGTTCCAGCCTCTCCCACCCTCCCAGGCAGTGTGTTCCTGACCCTCTCCCACCCTCCCAGGCAGTGTGTTCCTGACCGTCACCACCCTCCCAGGCAGTGTGTTCCAGACCCTCACCACCCTCCCAGGCAGTGTGTTCCTGACCCTCACCACCCTCCCAGGCAGTGCGTTCCAGACCATCACCACCCTCCCAGGCAGTGTGTTCCAGACCGTCACCACCCTCCCAGGCAGTGTGTTCCTGACCGTCACCACCCTCCCAGGCAGTGTGTTCCAGACCCTCACCACCCTCCCAGGCAGTGTGTTCCTGACCCTCACCACCCTCCCAGGCAGTGCGTTCCAGACCATCACCACCCTCCCAGGCAGTGTGTTCCAGACCGTCACCACCCTCCCAGGCAGTGTGTTCCTGACCGTCACCACCCTCCCAGGCAGTGCGTTCCTGACCCTCACCACCCTCCCAGGCAGTGCGTTCCTGACCCTCACCACCCTCCCAGGCAGTGTGTTCCAGACCGTCACCACCCTCCCAGGCAGTGTGTTCCTGACCGTCACCACCCTCCCAGGCTGTGCATTCCAGACCATCACCACCCTCTGGGTAAAAAGGTTTTTCCTCAAACCCCTCCTGAAGCTCCCACCCTTGAACTTGTGCCTTTCTCATAACTGACTCTTCAAGTGGAACAGCTGCTCCCTATCCACCCTGTCCCTCATAATCTTGCCCACCTCGATCAGGTTGCCCCTCAGTCTTCTCTGCTCCAGAGAAAACAGCCCAAGCCTATCCAACCTCTCTTCATAACTGAAATGCTCCATCCCAGGCACCATCCTGGTGAATCTCCTCTGCACCCCCTCCAGTACAATCACATCCTTCCTATAATGTGGTGATCAGAATTACACACAGTGCTCCAGGTGTGGCCTCACCAAAGTTCTCCAACTCCAACATGGCCTCCCTGCTTTTGTAATCTATAATTCGATTGATAAAGGCAAGTGTCCCAAATACCTTTTTCACCCCCCTATTAACCTGCCCTTCTGCCTTCAGAGATCTATGGACAAACATGCCCAGGTCCCTTTGTTCCTCAGGACTTCCCAGTGTCAGGCCATTCATTGAATACTTCCTTGTCAAATTGCTCCTTCCAAAGTGTAACACCTCACGCTTTTCAGGATTAAATTCCATCGGCCACTTTCCTGCCCAGTTGACCATCCCGTCGATATCTTCCTGTGACCCAAGACACTCAACTCCACTGTTAACCACCCGGCCAATCTTTGTGTCATCCGCAAACTTACAGATTCTACCCCCCACATAGTCATCGAAGTAATTTATATAAATGACAAACAATAGGGAGCCGAGCACGGATCCCTGTGGTACGCCATCGATCACCGGCTTCCAGTCGCTAAAGCAGCCGTCTGTCATCACCCTCTGTCTCAGCTCAGCTGCTTTGAATCCACTTTAACAACTTCCCCTGTATCCCATTTGCCTTCTTTGTAATCTCCCATGTGGGACCTTGTCAAATGCTGGGCTGAAATCCATGTAGACTACACAAGGTACAGGGCAGGTTATTGTTATATGGGTCTTATATAGGGCAGCACGGTGGCCTAGTGGTTAGCACAACCGCCTCACGGCGCTGAGGTCCCAGGTTCGATCCCGGCTCTGGGTCACTGTCTGTGTGGAGTTTGCACGTTCTCCCCGTGTCTGCGTGGGTTTTGCCCCCACAACCCAAAAAAAATGTGCAGAGTAGGTGGATTGGCCATGCTAAATTGCCCCTTAATTGGAAAAAATAATTGGGTACTCTAAATTTATTTTTTTTAAAAATATGGGTCTTATATGGGTCTTAACTAACTAGCAGTGTTAGTGTAAGCCTACTTGTGACAGGTAGTTAACTATCCTCTTAGTCTGCAGCCTATTCAATGCCTGAAATTACTGTAATGACTCTGCTAACTCCCTTTTTTTCATTTCATTTCATTTCATTTTTTCATGGAAATCCTGTTATTACTGCAGGAAATATTGACCAATATATGGCAAATGAACTAATATCAATTAATGCAAAAGTTGGACGACATTTTGATAGACAGGGACAGGCTCCGTGACGGGACAGGGACAGGCTCCGTGACGGGACAGGGACAGGGGGTATTCTTGCCTTCCTCCTCTCTGGATAGCTGAATATAAAAGCTACATTACTGGTTAACCAGAATTAATGAAATGTTTGTCAAAGGGAAGTAATTTGGGATTTGTGATCTACAATTATTAAAAGGATTCTCATTCACTACCTTAATGAGCAAAATCTCTGCCCAGCGTGAAACCACGCGATGGATCGAGAATGATCCCATTTATTTATGGGATGTGCTGAGTTTACAATACAATGTTTGGAAACTGAAACACGTGCTCAGTGTTTCTGAGTCGGAGAAGGGAAAAATCAGCCAGAGTTCTCAGACCTGCTATGGAATATAAACCTGGGAATAGATAAAGGCAGGATTCAGCTCGGCTGGAGCCTGCTGCCACCACAATAATTAGTCAATATCCAATAATCTGGTCATTCATGAAGAATTCTCCACTTGGACAAGAAGGCAGAAGGTTACATCTGGACTGTAACTCTAGCTAGTGTCTGTAAATTCAGGAGATTCCGAGCTGGATTCAAATAGCAATCCTACCCCAGCGAGAATCAGTGTCCTCAGGAGATGAAATTCTTGAACATATCACTTTTTCACTTTTTTCCTCCAGCTTTTACCATTTTCACAATTGTTTCCATAGAAACCTGGGTCTCAGGTGCACCTAAATCCTTCAGCTAATTCAGCACAGGTCCCTCTCCTGGCACAGATTGTTGATTTGCATTTCTCTGTTGGGACATTGGTGAAAGTTGGTCAGATAACTTTTAACATGGATAAATGTAATGTAAACATGTGGGGGGTTCCTTGTGTATGATTAATGTAGAGTTCCAACATTTTGTGAGGCATGCAGATCTCGGTTAAAATACATGGGTAAATAAATCTTTATTAAGATCATGGGCTGGATTCTCCAATTTTGTGGCTAAGTGCCGACGCCGGTGTGGGATCTGTGGCATTTTACAACGCCAAAATCGGCACCGAACCCTCACCGATCCTGGGATCGGTGAGGGGCTAGCAGTGCTACTGGGTAAAACTTCACACTGGAGGTTTTAAATCAAGGAACTACATTATAGATTGGTTATATAGGTTAGGTTACCAGTCACATGTGCAGTACAGAACCATTGAACTAGTTTAGATGTCAGGAGGTTTGTTCACAGAGGACTTAAGGAACAAAAAGTTTGGACAGGATTTGTAAAGGAAAACGTTTTTTCCAGGGGGTCGTGAGTCTTCTTGAAAAGATGGTGGAAACAGTCTTTCAATATTTTTAAGGCAGAAGTGGATAGATTCTTGTTAAGTAAGGAGGTGAAAGATTATGAGGTGTAGGTGGGGCTTACACTTTGGGGAACCCACGCTCTCCCTCTTTGTAGGGGCCCCTGCGTCATACCCCACCCCCTGTTAACATGGCAGCCTACCCCCAATGACATTGAGTCCCACCCCAGTGACGTCTCTGCCCACCTCTCGGCCCTCGCCCCGATGACTCCCCTGGCTGGCTCCCTGGCTCCAGCTGCTCGCTATCTGACCTGTTGACCTCTGTTACATTTGAAAAATGAAAATCGCTTATTGTCAATGAATCGCTTCAATGAAGTTACTGTGAAAAGCCCCTAGTCGCCACATTCCGGCGCCTGTCCGGGGAGGCTGGTACGGGAATTGAACCGTGCTGCTGGCCTGCTTGGTCTGCTTTAAAAGCCAGCGATTTAGCCCAGTGAGCTAAACCAGCCCCTTGGTTAATTTCTCACCCGCCCTCCTCAGCCCTGGTCTGAAGGTCAGAATCGACGCACTGTTCCCCTCGAGGGCCGTTAGCCAGCACCTCCTCCTCACCTCGCTGAAGGCTTTGCAGACTCGCACCCCGATGTTGGGTCGCCTCAGGCTGTTTGCCGGACTGAATGTCAGAAACCCGGCTCTTTCGCATCTTTACTCAGTGATCGTTCCGAAACTTCTCACCAATTCAGGAGATTTGTGTCTGACGTCTCTCCACCGCCTCTCAACACCTGGCTAACTGTTCCCCTGGGATTCACCAATCACAGCCCGATGTTGTTCTGTCTTGCCAGCAAATTGAGAGCTACCAAGGCTCTGATTGGTGTTCCCACCACAACATTCACTTCTCCGTATGTCCCTACCCTTCTCCCCATTGGCCGGGGCCCCGCGCTGCGGCACCGTGTCTTTCATTGAAAGTCCGTCTCTGTGGGATGCAGATTTCAGGCTAATATCAAATCAACCATGAGGCTCGAGGGGCTGAATGGCCTTCTCCCCCTCTCCTTCTTCTTTAATGAATCTCCCTGGTGCTTCACCAAACCAGCGTCACCCCCCCCCCCCCCTCTCTCTCTCTCTCTCTCTCTCCCCCCCCCTCGGAGTTTACATTATTGCAATGATATATGACCCAGCTTCGGGCCTGAGCAAAGCTGAGTCTTGTTATCAAAGTACAGAAAACCAAGAAAAGTACAGCACAGGAACAGGCCCTTCTGCCCTTCAAGCCTGGGCCGACCATGCTGCCCGTCTAAACTAAAATCTTCTACACTTCCGGGGTCTGTATCCCTCTATTCCCATCCTATTCATGTATTTGTCAAGATGCCCCTTAAATGTCACTATCGTCCCTGCTTCCACCACCTCCTCCGGCAGCGAGTTCCAGGCACCCGCTACCCTCTGTGTAAAAAACTTACCTCGTACATCTCCTCTAAAACTTGCCCCTCGCACCATAAACTTATGCCCCCCAGTAATTGACCCCTCTACCCTGGGGAAAAGCCTCTGACTATCCACTCTGTCTATGCCCCTCATAATTTTGTCGACCTCTATCAGGTCGCCCCTCAACCTCCGTCGTTCCAGTGAGAACAAACAGAGTTTATTCAACCGCTCCTCATAGCTAATGCCCCCCATACCAGGCAACATCCTGGTAAATCTTTTCTGCACCCTCTCTAAAGCCTCCACATCCTTCTGGTAGTGTGGCGACCAGAATTGAACACTATACTCCAAGTGTGGCCTAACTAAGGTTCTATACAGCTGCAACCTGGCTTGCCAATTCTTATACTCAATGTCCCGGCCAATGAAGGCAAGCATGCCGTCTGCCTTCTTGACTACCTTCTCCACCTGCGTTGGCCCTTTCAGTGTCCTGTGGACCTGTACACCGAGATCTCTCTGACTGTCAATACTCTTGAGGGTTCTACCATTCACTGTATATTCCCTACCTGCATTAGACCTTCCAAAATGCATTACCTCACATTTGTCCGGATTAAACTCCATCTGCCACCTCTCCGCCCAAGTCTCCAAACGATCTAAATCCTGCTGTATCCTCTGACAGTCCTCATCGCTATCCCCAATTCCACCAACCTTTGTGTCGTCCGCAAACTAATCAGACCAGTTACATTTTCCTCCAAATCATTTATATATACTATGGACAGCAAAGGTCCCAGCACTGATCCCTGCGGAACACCACTAGTCACAGCCCTCCAATCAGAAAAGCACCCTTCCATTGCTACTCTCTGCCTTCTATGACCTAGCCAGTTCTGTATCCACCTTGCCAGCTCACCCCTGATCCCGTGTGACTTCACCTTTTGTACCAGTCTGCCATGAGGGACCTTGTCAAAGGCCTTACTGAAGTCCATACAGGCAACATCCACTGCCCTACCTGCATCAATCATCTTTGTGACCTCCTCGAAAAACTCTATCAAGTTAGTGAGACACAACCTCCCCTTCACAAAACCGTGCTGCCTCTCGCTAATACAATCAATGTTTGCCCCCCCCCGGTGGAGATCTACTGTCTGCTAAATGCAGCCAAAGCAAGTATCATACTGTAGCCACCTAAGATGGACACTGGGCTACAAAATGGAGAACTGCTAAGGCTGCAGGGAAAAACAGTCTTAGCAAGGACAAGCAGTTTGCAGGAGACTAATTAGCATTCTGCACGTACAGAAACCAGTTTGTGGCCAGGTGCAGAGTGTCAGCCAAAGGTGTAAATGGCAACAAGATCTACATAGTAATGAGGTGATCCAGATCCAGACCCCGCAAAATAGAAACATTTAAGTATGAATGGATACTTTTGAGTAGACGCCCAGACAGAACGGCACCACAGTATCCAACACAAAGAACCATAGGGACAGCCCACCCATCGAGAAATGACCCTCAGATTGGGGGGTTTGGAAGATATCGATTGGGAAAGGCCCAATCGATACATGGCAGGTAAAAGGCCCGCCCCGAAGGGGCACGGACTTCTAGGGACTATAAGAATAGACCCCGCACATGGTTCGGTCTGTTGCTTCCAGACTCCGGCCCAGACTTGTTACATCGCATCCTGACTCCAGTTTCAGCACCGGCCGTTGAGCCATCAGCCATCGAACTGTAAGTGCCAATACAACGATCGCTACGTGATCCAGACCTTGCTACGCCCTGACAACTTTAAGTACCTGAGAGTTGCAGACCAAGAACGGGATGAAGGCCTTGCTCCCTGACCTTGCCTGTTCCTGTCTAGATAAGTATTTTAGTTGTTTAGTATTAGAAGTAAGTTAGTCTCTTTAGCGTATGCATGTGTATTTATTATATTTGTCATAATAAATATCAATCGTTTGGACTTACTAATCGGTGTACAGATTTATTACTTTGAACCTGACCTTGATATACTTGTGAGGTGTCTAAATACGGCACCTGGCGACTCCGAGCATAATTACATACACAGAGCCATAGTAGTGTTAAGCACACGGCCTTTAAACGGAGGCGTGTTAATACACTCCAGTAAAACGAGCAACAATACAGAGTAAGTATCATATTTATTTCTATTTCACTGTCCTGGTTATCATTCTCACACCCTGTCCAGCACCGTGTAACACCGTGTAACACCGTGTAACACCGGTTATCAATTCTCAGGGTTTCGTGAACTTAACCTTCTTGTTCTGGTCTGCAACACAAACAGTTCATTTGTCCGGAATTACTGTAACTTTCAGAACACAGCGTGAGTTACTTAAAGTGTGCTATTGTTCCACAAATATTATCAATGTACAGCAAACAAACTCATATGAGGAAATGTAACCGTCTGTTAACAACATCCTGGAACTCCCTCCCTAACAGCACGGTGGGTGTACCTACACCACATGGACTGAAGCGGTTCAAGAAAGCAGTTCAACGCCACCTTTTGAAGGGCAATTAGGGATGGGCAATAAATGCGTGCCTAGCCAGCGTCGCCCACATCCCGTAAATTAATTTTTTTAAATGAAAGAAACTTGGTGACTTTGTTACTTCGCTGGGACCCTGTCTAGACCCCTCTGGTCTTTGGGACCGTCCTTGATGTAATTGGAAGCCTGAGCAAATCTACATTATTAACCTGAGGGCAGTTTGGGATGGTTAATTAATGATGGCCAAGCCATCCCTGAAATCAATAAATTAAAATAAAGCTGAAGGAATACAATGGATACAAGTGGCAAATAATTTGGGATTTGTGATCGTGATTCACCAAAAAGAAATGTGGTTCCTCAATGAACAAAGACTGTCCTGTGAAACTGATCAATAGCACACATTCCATTCTTGGGCTGTGCTGAATTCAGTAAACCCGGAGTAACAGTTGGAGATGTGCAGCTGACTCTCACTCAAGGTCAATCCTAATTCAACAGTTCAATAGTCACTGCATCGAAGTTGACTTACTTTCTTACTCAACAGTTAAATGTTACTATTAATATAAAACAGAGCGAAGTGAGTGGCAGTATTTCATGAGGAAACTCTGTGGTTTGAGAAAGGTCAAATCAGACTGAGATTCCAGGCGTTGTCGGTCATCAACATAGAATAGAATCCCTACAATTTAGAAAGAGGCAATTCTGCCCATTGCGTGCACTGACCCTTTGAAAGAGCCCTCCACCGAGGCCACTCACGCATCCACCCCAGCCCATCCCCATAACCCAATCTGCACATCCCTGGACACTAAGGGGCAATTCATCATGGCCAATTCACCGGATCTGCGTAACTTTGGACTGTGGGAGGAAACCGGAGCACCCGGAGGAAACCCACACAGACACGGGGAGAACGTGCAAACTCTGCACAGTCACCCGAGGCTGGAATTGAACCTGGGACCATGGCGTTGTGAAGCCACAGTGCTAACCACTGTGCCACCCTGTGTGTGTGTTTGTGTGTGTGTGTGTTTGTTTATTTGTGTTTGTGTGTGTTTGTGTTTGTGTGTTTGTTTGTGTTTGTGTGTGTGTGTGTTTGTGTGTTTGTTTGTGTGTGTGTTTGTATTTGTTTGTGTGTGTTTGTTTGTGTGTGTGTGTTTGTTTGTGTGTGTGTTTGTATTTGTTTGTGTGTGTATGTGTTTGAGTGTGTGTTTGTTTGTGTTTCTATATGTGTGTGTGTTTGTGTGGATGTCAAAGAAAAGAGAGAATTAAACTCAACCACGAAATTGCCCACAGTCCAAGAATTTGTCAATATCAAGAGAGTTATGCGCAGTGGGTTAGCCCTGCAGCCTCACGGCGCTGAGGTCCCAGGTTCGATCCCGGCTCTGGGTCACTGTCCGTGTGGAGTTTGCACATTCTCCCCGTGTTTGCGTGGGTTTCGCCCCCACAACCCAAAGATGTGCAGGGTAGGTGGATTGGCCACGCTAAATTGCCCCTTGATTGGAAAAAATGAATTGGGTACTCTAAATTTATTTTTTAAAATATTTTTTTAAATATCAAGAGATTTATTAATGGAGAATGTCCACAGGGAAGCCACCAGCAGTTTTGGCAGCCTCTCCACCAGGCGACAGTCGATGCAGTGTTACTGGATTACCTTTTCAAATTCATACTCCATGCCTGGAGCTGCGGATGGACTCACTTTGGAGCATCCGCGATGCTGAGGAGGTCGTGGATAGCACGTTTAGCGAGTTGGTCACACCGCAGGTGAAGGGTACTGAGGGAGATAGAAAATGGGTGACCAAAAGAAAGAGCAAGAGTAGGAAGGCAGTGCAGGTGTCCCCTGCGGTCATCTCCCTGCAAAACAGATATACCGCTTTGGATACTGTTGGGGGAGATGGCTCACCAGGGGAAGGCAGCAGCAGCCAGGTTCATGGCACCGTGGCTGGCTCTGCTGCACAGCAGGGCAGGAAGAAAAATGGCATGGCTATTGTGATAGCGGACTCGATCGTAAGGGGAATAGACAGGCGGTTCTGTGGACGCAATCGAGACTCCAGGATGGTATGTTGCCTCCCTGGTGCAAGGGTCAAGGATGTCTCGGAGCGGCTGCAGGACATTCTGGGGGGGGGGGGGGGGGGGGGGGGGGGGAGGGTGAACAGCCAGCTGTCGTGGTGCACATAGGCACCAACGATATAGGTAAAAAACGGGATGAGGTCCTACAAGCGGAATTCAAGGAGTTAGGAGTTAAACTAAAAAGTAGGACCTCAAAGGTAGTAATCTCAGGATTGCTACCAGTGCCACGAGCTAGTCAGAGTAGGAATGTCAGGATAGATAGGATGAATGCGTGGCTTGAGAGATGGTGCAAGAGGGAGGGATTCAAATTCCTGGGGCATTGGGACCGGTTCTGGGGGAGGTGGGACCAGTACAAACCGGACGGTCTGCACCTGGGCAGGACTGGAACCGATGTCCTAGGGGGGATGTTTTCTAGAGCTGTTGGGGAGGGTTTAAACTAATGTGGCAGGGGGATGGGAACCAATGCAGGAAGTTGGAAGGTAGTAAAACAGGGACAGAAGCAAAAGGAAGTAAGGGGAAAAGTGCAAGGCAGAGAAGACATAGTCAAAAATCTAAAAGGGCGACAGTACAAGGTACAGTGACTGAGGGGAGCTCAGTGAATAGGCCCAGTGAAAAGGAATAAAACTGGAGATGTTAAGATTCAAAACAGAGGTAAAAAAACCAACATAAGTGTACTTTACCTGAATGCTCGTAGTATTCGGAATAAAGTAAATGAGTTGATGGCACAAATCATCGTAAATGACTATGATTTAGTGGCCATTACTGAAACATGGTTAAAGGATGGTCACGACTGGGAGTTAAATATCCGAGGGTATCAAACTATTCGGAAGGACAGAGTGGATGGTAAGGGAGGTGGTGTTGCTCTGTTATTTAAGGATGACATCCGGGCAATAGTAAGGGATGACATCGGTGCTATGGAGGATAAGGTTGAATCCATTTGGGTGGAAATCAGGAATAGTAAGGCGCAAAAGTCACTGATAGGAGTAGTCTATCGGCCACCAATAGTAACGATATGGTGGGGCAGGCAATAAACAAAGAAATAACTGATGCATGTAGAAATGGTACAGCAGTTATCATGGGGGATTTTAATCTACATGTCGATTGGTTTAACCAGGTCGGTCAAGGCAACCTTGAGGAGGAGTTTATAGAATGTATCCGCGATAGTTTCCTAGAACAGTATGTAATGGAACCTACGAGGGAACAAGCGGTCCTAGATCTTGTCCTGTGTAATGAGACAGGATTTATTCATGATCTCATAGTTAGGGATCCTCTCGGAAGGAGCGATCACAATATGGTGGAATTTAAAATACAGATGGAGGGTGAGAAAGTAAATCAAATACTAGTGTTTTGTGTTTAAACAAAGGAGATTACAAAGGGATGAGAGAAGAACTAGCTAAGGTAGACTGGGAGCTAAGCCTTTATGGTGGAACAGTTGAGGAACAGTGGAGAACCTTCCAAGCGATTTTTCACAGTGCTCAGCAAAGGTTTATACCAACAAAAAGGAAGGACGGAAGAAAGAGGGAAAATCGACCGTGGATATCTAAGGAAATAAGGGAGAGTATCAAATTGAAGGAAAAAGCATATAAAGTGGCAAAGATTGCTGGGAGCTTAGAGGACTGGGAAATCTTTAGGGGGCAACAGAAAGCTACTAAAAAAGCTATAAAGAAAAGTAAGATAGAGTTAGAGAGTAACTTGCTCAGAATATAAAAACAGACAGTAAAAGTTTTTACAATATATAAGACAAAAAAGAGTGGCTAAGGTAAATATTGGTCCTTTAGAGGATGAGAAGGGAGTTTTAATAATGGGAAATTAGGAAATGGCTGAGGAACTGAACAGGTTTTTGGGTCGGTCTTCACAGTGGAAGACACAAATAACATGCCAGCGGACTGATAGAAATGAGGCTATGACAGGTGAGGACCTTGAGAGGATTGTTATCACTAGGAGGGAGTGATGGGCAAGCTATATGGGCAAGTCCTCCTGGCCCTGATGGAATGCATCCCAGAGTGCTAAAGAGATGGCTAGGAAATTGCAGATGCACTAGTGATAATTTACCGAAATTCACTAGACTCTGGGGTGGTCCCGGTGGATGGAAATTAGCAACGTGACGCCACTGTTTTAAAAAAGGAGGTAGGCAGAAAGCAGGAAATTATAGGCCAGTGAGCTTAACTTCGGTAGTAGGGAAGATGCTGGAATCTATCATCAAGGAAGAAATTGCGAGGCCATCTGGATAGAAATTGTCCCCATTGGGCAGACGTAGCATGGGTTCGTAAAGGGCAGGTCATGCCTAACTAATTTAGTGGAATTTTTGAGGACATTACCAGTGCAGTAGATAACCGGGAGCGTATGGGTGTGGTATATCTGGATTTCCAGAAAGCCTTTGACAAGGGTGCCACACAAAAGGTTGCTGCATAAGATAAAGATGCATGGCATTAAGGGTAAAGTAGTAGCATGGATAGAGGATTGGTTAATTAATAGAAAGCAAAGGGTTGGGATAAATGGGTGTTTCTCTGGTGGCAATCAGTAGCTAGTGGTGTCCCTCAGGGATCCGTGTTGGGCCCACAATTGTTCACAATTTACATAGATGATTTGGAAGTTGGGGACCAAGGGCAATGTGTCCAAGTTTGCAGATGACAGTAAGATGGAGTGGTAAAGCGAAAAGTGCAGAGGATACTGGAAGTCTGCAGAGGGATTTGGATAGGTTAAGTGAATGGGCTAGGGTCCTGGAATGCAATGTTGACAAATGTGATGTTATCCATTTTGGTAGGAATAACAGCAAACGGGATTATTATTTAAACGATAAAATATTAAAGCATGCCACTGTTCAGAGAGACTTGGGTGTGCTAGTGCATGAGTCACAGAAGGTTGGTTTACAAGTGCAACAGGTGATTAAGAAGGCAAATGGAATTTTGTCCTTCATTGCTAGAGGGATGGAGTTTAAGACTAGGGAGGTTATGTTGCAATTGTATAAGGTGTTAGTGCGGCCACACCTGGAGTATTGTGTTCAGTTTTGGTCTCCTTACTTGAGAAACGATGTACTGGCACTGGAGGGTGTGCAGAGGAGATTCACTAGGTTAATCCCAGAGCTGAAGGGGTTGGATTATGAGGAGAGGGTTGAGTAGACTGGGACTGTAATCGTTGGAATTTAGAAGGATGAGGGGGGATCTTATAGAAACATTTAAAATTATGAAGGGAATAGATAGTGATAGATGCGGGCAGGGTGTTTCCACTGGCGGGTGACAGCAGAACTAGGGGACATAGCCTCAAAATAGGGGAAGTAGATTTAGGACTGAGTTTAGGAGGAACTTCTTCACCCAAAGGGTTGTGAATCTATGGAATTCCTTGCCCAGTGAAGCAGTTGAGGCTCCTTCATTCCATGTTTTAAGGTAAAGATAGATAGTTTTTGAGAATAAAGGGAATAAGGGTTATGGTGTTCGGGCCGGAAAGTGGAGCTGAGTCCACAAAGATCAGCCATGATCTAATTGAATGGCGGAGCAGGCTCGAGGGGCCAGATGGCCGACTTCCTGACTCCTAGTTCTTATGTTCTTATGTTCTTATGCCGTTTTTTTCTCCAGCTCCTTACCATTTTCACAATTGTTTCCATGGAAACCATGGGAACAGAAGCACTGATAACCTCCAGCCAATTCCTCACATCTACCTCTCCTGTTGCAGCTTGTTTGCTTTACATTGCACTGTGGAGGCAATAGCACACACAATTATAACACAAATAAATCATTTTCAGATTAATTGTTAACATTACAAAGTCTGATTAGCTGCTGATAATGCATTAATTAAACAATATTGTGCATCTGTATGATCACCGAGAAATAGGTCATAAAGTATATTGTTCAGATAAACACGTGAGGAGAATTGTTCAAGTGCATAGAGCACATATAAAGAGGGACTGCTGGGGACGTGCAAGCCCAGATTTCTGCTACATTGGAGGGGCTCCCTGTCATCGCAAAAATCCTGGAAATGGATGGAAATTAAATGTCCTGTGATCAAACATTGCATTTCCTGTTTTCGTGGGGCAGATTGGAGTTGGGCCGGGGGTCCATGTATGCAGGGTTTATGAAAGCAGCCAGCCATTTTAATCACCAGCAGCCTCCACTGAAGTGGCCAAAACCCAGTATGTGCAGATTAGACCAGGTAAGATGAGTGGGAGTGGGGAGGGGAGTGTGACAGTGGGGAGTGGGGAGCAGGGAGCCGGTGTGGAAGTGGGGAGGGGAGTGGGAGGGTGGCGGGTGGGGAGCAAGGAGGTGAGTGTTGGGAGTGGGAAGGGGAGTGGGTGGGTGGGGAGTGGGGAATGGGAGTGGGGAGGGGAGTGGTAGGGTGTGGAGCAGGGAGCTGAGTGTTGGAGTTGGGGAGGGGAGTGGGTGGGTGGGGAGTGGGAGCAGGGAGCCGGGTGTTGGGAGGGGGGTGGAGAGTGGCGGTGGGGAGTGGCAGTGGGGAGTGGGGAGGGGGAGTGGGGAGCAGGGAGCCGGGTGTTGGGAGTGGGGAGGGGAGTGGGAGGGTGTGGAGTGGGGAAATGGGAGTGGGGAGGGGAGTGCTAGGGTGGGGAGTGGGGAGTGGGGAGCCGGGTGTTGGGAGTGGGGGGGGAGTGGGAGGGTGGGGAGTGGGGAGTGGGGAGCCGGGTGTTGGGAGTGGGGACGGGAGTGGGAGGGTGGGGAGTGGGGAGCAGGGAGCCGGGTGTTGGGAGTGGGGAGGGGAGTGGGAGGGTGGCGGGTGTGGAGCAGGGAGGTGAGTGTTGGGAGTGGGAAGGGGAGTGGGTGGGTGGGGAGTGGGGAATGGGAGTGGGGAGGGGAGTGGGAGGGTGGGGAGTGGGGAGCAGGGAGGCCCCCTCCTGTTGGGAGTGGAGAGTGGCGGTGTGGAGTGGCGGTGGGAGTGGGGAGGAGTGGGAGTGGGGAGGGGAGTGGGAGGGTGGGGAGTGGGGTGTGAGAGTGGGGAGTGGGAGTGGGAGGGTGGCGGGTGTGGAGCAGGGAGGTGAGTGTTGGGAGTGGGAAGGGGAGTGGGGGTGGGGAGTGGGGAATGGGAGTGGGGAGGGGAGTGGTAGGGTGTGGAGCAGGGAGCTGAGTGTTGGGAGTGTTGGGAGTGGGGAGGGGAGTGGGAGGGGGGGGAGTGGGGAGTGCGGAGCAGGGAGCGGGGTGTTGGGAGTGGGGTGGGGAGTGGGGAGCAGGGAGCTGGGTGTTGGGAGTGGTAGGGTGGCGGGTGGGAGCAGGGAGCCGGGTGTTGGGAGTGGGGAGGGGAGTGGGTGGGTGGGGAGTGGGGAGCAGGGAGCCGGGTGTTGGGAGTGGGGGTGGAGAGTGGCGGTGGGGAGTGGCGGTGGGGAGAGGGGAGGGGGATGGGTGAGACAGATATCTCTGGCAAGGTGAAAGTTAGGATTCTCAATTCCTGACGTCGGAAGGTCTCGGAGAGGAAACAATGCAGAAACGTGAAGATCAAAAACATAAACCAATTAAGAAAGAGGAAACGAATGGGGGCAGGTGTTCTGACTGAACATTGTTGGTAACGGTTTTCTCTCCAGGTGTTGTCCATTTCTCCTTCAAATCTGCTGTCATCACCCCTTCTCAAAAAAATACTATTGACCCACCATCCTGATAAACTACCCCCCCCATCTCCAACCTGATAAACTACCCCCCCCCATCTCCAACCTGATAAAACTACCCCCCCCATCCTCCAACCTGATAAACTACCCCCCATCTCCATCCTGATAAACTATCCCCCCCCATCTCCACCTGATAAACTACCCCCCCCATCTCCAACCTGATAAACTATCCCCCCCATCTCCAACCTGATAAACTATCCCCCCATCTCCATCCTGATAAACTATCCCCCCCATCTCCAACCTGATAAACCCCCCCCCCATCTCCAACCTGATAAACTATCCCCCCCATCTCCACCTGATAACTACCCCCCCATCTCCATCCTGATAAACTACCCCCCATCTCCAACCTGATAACCCCCCCCCCCCTCTCCATCCTGATAACTATCCCCCCCCCCATCTCCACCTGATAAACTAGCCCCCCCATCTCCATCCTGATAAACTACCCCCCCCATCTCCAAACCTGATAAACACCCCCCCATCTCCATCCTGATAAACTCTCCCCCCCCATCTCCAACCTGATAAACTATCCCCCCCATCTCCATCCTGATAAACTATCCCCCCATCTCCAACCTGATAAACTATCCCCCCCCATCTCCAACCTGATAAACTCTCCCCCCATCTCCAACCTGATAAACTACCCCCCCCATCTCCATCCTGATAAACTCTCCCCCCATCTCCAACCTGATAAACTATCCCCCCCATCTCCATCCTGATAAACTATCCCCCCCCCATCTCCATCCTGATAAACTATCCCCCCCATCTCCAACCTGATAAACTACCCCCCATCTCCAACCTGATAAACTATCCCATCTCCAACCTATTAAAACTAACCCCCCCCTCCCCCCCCCATCTCCCACCTGCCTTTCTTGCCCAAAGTCCCTGAACATGTTGTTGTCTCTGAAATCCATTCTGTTCTTTCAGAACTCTGGGTTTGAATTGTTCCGATTCACTTTCCACCCCCTGCACATAACCCTAACCCTAACCCTAACCCTAACCCTAACCCTGCACATAACCCTAACCCTAACCCTAACCCTGCACATACCCCAACGGCTCTTAGCCGTTTCCACCCCCTGCACATAACCCTAACCCTGCACATACCCCAACGGCTCTTAGCCGTTTCACCCCCTGCACATAACCCTAACCCTAACCCTAACCCTGCACATACCCCAATGGCTCTTAGCCATTTCCACCCCCTGCACATACCCCAACGGCTCTTAGCAAAGTCACAAATTACTATTTGACTGTGTCTAACTATATTACTGGACAATTCTAAATGACTGTGGCAAAGATAAATTCTTCGTCCTTCTGCACTTGTCTGCTGCTTTTGCCAAATGTGGGCCGCCCATCCTCCTCTATTGTCTCTCCACTATCAGGTGGCACTGCTTTTACCTGCTTCACTATCTATCCAATCATAGCTGGAGTATCACGTGCAGTGGCTTCTCTTCCTGTTATGTGAGGTGTTTCCCAAGGATCTACCCCCTAATTCTCATCCAGCTACTGCCCTCTTGCCATTGTCTGAAACACAGTGTTACTTTCACCTGTATGTTGGCCACTGAGCTCTATTTCACCACTACCTTTCTCCGTTCCTCCATTGGCACTGAATTATCAAACTGCTTCTGACATCGCATCCTGGATCAACAGAGATTTCCTCCAATTCAATATTGGGATGACTGAAACCATTGCTTTTGATCCCGGCTCTAAAAAATCATTCCCTAAGTACTGGCTCCATCCCCGGCAAACGTCTGAAATGGAACCAGTTTGTTCACAATCCTGGTGCCACATTTGACCCTGAGGTGACCTCCCAACCTATGTTCGTAATATTGACTATTCTCACTCCCGCAATATTGACCGACTTTTCCCCCGTTTCAATTCATCCTGCTTCTGAAACTTTCATGTATGGTTCTGCTACCTCCAATCTTGACTATTCCAATGCTCTTCTGCATTTGAGGTCATCCAAAACACCACTGCCATGTCTCAGCCCGTACCGTCCCAACCTTCTATCACCCCCCGCTGCTAATTTCCTCAGCCCTAAACTCGGGAATCCCCTCCCTACATTTCTCTGCCTCTTGACCTCCTTGTTCCAGCTTTAAGACACCCCTCATACCACACGTTTTTGACCACCTGACCTAATATGTGCTTCAATGCCATACTTGTTTATTAATGCTCCTGTGAAATGCTTTGGGGAGTTCCATTATGCTAAATACTCGATATAAATATAAGCTGCTGTTATTGATGGTGCTCTCCAGAAGGCTGTGATATACACTGTTGAAAGATGAGTTCCTTGACTTTAAGCTGAGCTCCATTTGAAAACTTTGTCAGGTCAAGGACAGAAAGGTCAGAGTGGGAGCAAAGAAATATGGCAGTGACTGAAAACTCAGGGTCACGCTCGCAAATTGAACAAATATAATCCGCAATGTGTTTACCAAGTCAGATAAGTTTGATCCCTTCCATGTAGAGGAAACCACATTGTGAGTAACGGATACAACACACTAAATTGAAAGCAGTGCATATGAATTGTTTTTAACAGTGAGAAGGGAGAAGGTAAAGAGCAAGTGTTGCTTACATGGAAAGGCGCCGTAGGATAAGGTGTCGGCGGCGGCTGAGGATTAGACCAGGGCAACACGGAATAACAGTCCCTTTGCAATACTAAAAGAGGGTGGGATGGGGAGATGAGTTTGATGGTGGCATCACACTAGGGGGGGGGGGGGGGGGGGGAGCATAAATTGGTGGAAATTGACCCTTTGAAAATAGAGGCTGGTGGGATGGAAGGTCAGAACAAGAGGAATTATCTTGGTTCAGGAGGAGAGGAAGATGTAAGAGCAGAAGTTGATAAAGTAGGAAGGGAACAGTGAAGGTGCCATGGGGGTGGGATGGCAGGATTGGGGGGGGGGGGGGGGGGGGGGGGGGGGGGGGGGGGTACTGTGGGGAGGGAGAATCAGCATTTGAGGATAAGGGAAGACATATCAGAAGCCAGAGTATGAAAGGTTTCTAAGAGCAATACTGGGAGAATGGAATAGAGTCCTGACCGAAAACACTTTGTGAGGGAATGTAGTCAAGGCACAGTGTGCTTTTAGTGGAGTGGTTGAAAGCATATCCCCAGAAATAATGACAGATGTCCAGGAAGGGAAGAGTCATGGATGGATCATGGATGGATCATGGATGGATCATGGATGGATCAATGTGAAATCAATGGGAAAGGTGGAAATTGGAAGAATAATCGGTAAATTTTCCAGTTTGGATTGAAGGCAGGAAACACAAAAAAGAGCTGAGGCAGAGGGCCGAGTGAGAACTGGAACAAAGATGATCCCATTTAATCCCCCAAAGGTCAGACCCATGTGGGTATCCAAGGCAACACTTTTTCATTTGGAGGAAGTGAGTGGTATTGAAGAAGAAGTTGTTCAACGTGAAGTAAATTCAGCCAGGTGCAGGAAGGTGGTGGTTGCTGGGGAAGGTGGTGGTTGCTGGGGAAGGTGGTGGTTGCTGGGAAGGTGCTGGTTTTTGCCCGACCACAGTCCTTTCATTTTGATCTTTACCCACCTATAACATTTCTGACTTTCCCCTGTTCTGTAGAAAGACGTGACAGGAAATGTTCTGCGGGATCTTCTAGTCGCAATAATGGGGATGTCCGCCATGGATTCCCTGCCAGCAGAGGGCATGAACAACAGAAAAGCTCGTTGATAGCGCAGGACCAGAGTATCCCACCATTGGCCAACGACGGGCCACCTTCACCGCCGGGGGAGGGGGGGAAATCCTACCTATTATCTCTGTTTCTCCCTCCACAGATGGTGCCCAACCTGCTGAGTATTTCCTATGGTTTCTGTTTTATTTCAGGGAGGTGGAGAGGACTTTAGTAGGGGAATAACCCCTCCCCCCATTATGGGCAGCATGGTAGCACAGTGGGTTAGCACTGTTGCCTCACAGCTCCAGGGACCCGGGGCCTGCATGTTCTCCCTGTGTGTGCGTGGGTTTCCTCCGGGGTGCTCCGGTTTCCTCCCTCAGTCCAAAGATGTGCAGGTTAGGTGGATTGGACATGATAAATTGCCCTCAGTGCCCAAAAAAGTTAGGTGGGTTACAGGGTTATGAGGGTAGGGTGGAGGCGTGGGCTTAAGTAGGGTGCTCTTTCCAAGGGCCAGTGCAGACTCGGTGGGCCAAACGGCCTCCTTCTTCACTGTAATTCTATGATTATCTATGATAATACTGGAGCCCCATCATAGCCACCAGAAGGACAAATAAAATGCTTTTCCTGCCAGAAAACACGTTTTATTGGTGCAACTACAACTGAATCCCATTTCCAGCGAATTAGTGGAAAACCGGGACGGTGATACAAAATAAAAACTAAATAAAGAAATCTGGTGACACATGACCTCATTGACATCCTGTAGAGATTGTAGCACCAGCTTGGCAATGATAGCTCTGAGACAATAATACTCACATTGTTAATAAAAAGACTCACAATGTTAATAACAATAATCGCACATTGTTAATAATACACTTCCATCATTAATAATACTTACATTGTTAATAATACATTCATTGTTAATAATAATACATTGTTAATACTCACATTGTTAATAATAAACTCACATTATTAATAATAATACATTGTTAATAATAATACGCACATTGTTAATATAATACCTCCATCATTAATCATAATAATAGTTACATTGTTAATAATAATACATACATTGTTAATAACAATACATGTTAATAATACTTAATTTTTAATGGAAGTATTATGGTCGGCATGCGGTGCAGTGGTTAATTTTTAAATAATAATATCACATTGTTTTCTTTTTTTTTTTGCCTTCCCCTCCCCCCTCGCCTCCCCCTCCCCCCCTCGCCTCCCCTCGCCTCCCCCTGTCCCAGGGTTGGGTATTCTCATACTCACATTGTTAATATTAATACTTCCATTGTTAATAATAATACTTAAACATTGTTTTTTTTATTTTATAAATTAGATTACCCAATTTTTTTTTTCCAATTAAGGGGCAATTTAGCGTGGCCAATCTACCTACCCTGCGCATCTTTGGGTTGTGGGGGCGAAACCCACGCAGACATGGGGAGAATGTGCAAACTCCACACTGACAGTGACCCAGGGCCGGGATTCAAACCTGGACCCTCAGCACTGCAATCCCAGTGCTAACCACTGCGCCACAATGCCGACCATAATACTTACATTGTTAATAATATACTCACATTGTTAATAATAATGCATTGCAAAGAATAATACTCACATTGTTAATAATAATATTTACATGGTTAATAATAATACTTACATTGTTATAATAAAACTCACATTGTTAATAATCATACTTACAATGTTAATAATATTACTCACATTGTTAATATAATACTTACATGGTCAATAATAATAATACTTACATTGTTGATAATACTTACATGGTTATAATAATACTCACATTGTTAATAATAACACTCAAATTGTTAATAATAATACTCACATTGTTAATAATAATACTTACATTGTTAATAATAATATTCACATTGTTAATAATAATACTTACATTGTTGGCACACAAAATAGTATTTTGTAGAGCAATTTTCATCATTCCATTTCCAGCTGCTGAGCATCAGAACGCAGTCCTCTGCTCCAAATAATAAAGAATAGTAATTGTTGGGCTTCTCCCTGTGCCCAGTTCGTGAAGGACACTGTTCTACCTGAGCCACTGTAGCACCAGTTTGATTTACATTTTGACACACCAATCCAGACTTCATTGCCACCTGCAATTTGTGCTAAATATTGCTGCAGTTCTACATTGGAGACTTCAGCCAGTCCATCAAATTGCCAAGTACAATCCGCTTGGGAATCTTGGAATGATTGTTCAGCTCTCTGTAACTTATACATGACACTTTCAGAAATACATGGATAGCCTAAACACATGGGGGGAAAACAACCATAAATGAAACTTCTTTATAACTAAAATGCTCAATGAATAGACTTGAACTCTTCAAGATCTATTTTTAATCAATGGACACAGAGGAAGCTAGAACATTATTGTGTACAATTGTTAAATGTGAATTAGTGATATTGCTTTTTACACGTGAATTAGTTTGACAACCGCATTTCCAAAACTCTCTGTCGGCATCCGTGTAATTATAAAGGGAGATGTGTAAGAAGTTATCATACCAGCCAAGAAGAGGAATCCGACGATATTGCTCCACATACTGCCAGAACTGAACCAACGAAAACAGCAGCAGAACTTCATCCAAGGAAAGTAATTCATGTTGAAGAGGGAGTGACCCCATAGTCCTTCATTGCAATAAAAAATAATTACTGAATGAAGCACCAATTTTAAGTCAAATAAACAAACACTAAAAGTTGGATTTTTCCTCAAGTTTGTCCAGCACTATTAGCAGAAAGTATGAAACAAGCCCACCTAAACATATTTTGATGTGGTTCCTCCCTTTTGTTTGTAGATCTTGGTACAATCCAAGTCCAATGTGGTTTGATTAATTGCTGCAGGAAGCTTGTACTCAGAAAATACCTAGATGCACTGAAAAAAACGCTGACGATTTACCAGGATGATAACAATATTGTGATTGTACAACTACCCGGAAAAGCAGAAGTCTGAACTCTGTTCCCTCGGAAAGACAAGACTGATACTTAATCTGAGGGATGGTTATTTTTTGAACTATGAAGGGTTTCAATAAGGAAGAAGTGGACAAGATTTTCTATTTATGAGGTGGTTCAAATCAGAAATATAAGACAATCACTGACAATCCGATGGGGAATTTAGGAGAATCTCTGGGAGAGTTGAGGATGTGAAATGTTCTCCCACATGGAGTTACCTGCGTTTGTGAGAAAGGTCATTAAGCCCAAAGGAAAAGGGATAGAGGAATATGTTGATGGAATGAGATGAAGTGAGCTGGAATGAGGGTTTATATGGAGGATAAACATTAATATAGGCCCTTTGGGCTGGATGGCTTGTTTCTCTCCTTTAAAGTTCTATTTCATTGCTCTTGATCAATTACTGCTCTTCCTACAACTGTGAAGATGCCCCTGGCTCTCCAGTTTTATGGTACTTGTTTAAGACAGTCATTGGTCTCTGTGTTGTAATCTCTCTAATGTAACCTCACTGCAGTTAGGGCACGTATTTGTCATTGATGCCGTTTTACAGCAGAACTAGTTAATTTATTAACTTTAACATCCACGCAAGGTAGCATTCAGTTAGAGCTATGTAGATTTACAGGATTACTGGTTTTCTGAAGATCCAAGTGGAACCCATGTTTTCACCAAACACAAACCTCACATCCTGCCTTTACTCCCACAACGTAATGGTGGTAAGGCCGTGGCGTGGAAGTATTGTAGCTGGACTGAGACCCAGGTAATGATCTGGGGACCTGGGTTCAAATCCCACCATGGCATTTGGTGGAATTTACACGCAATAAAAATATCTGGAATTAAAAGACTAATGATGAACGATTGTCTAAAAACCATCTGGGGCAGCACGGTGGCCTAGTGGGTAGCACAACTGCCTCACGGCGCTGAGTCCCAGGTTCGATATCCCGGCTCTGGGTCACTGTCCGTGTGGAGTTTGCACATTCTGCCGTGTCTGCGTGGGTTTCGCCCCCACAACCCAAAAATGTGCAGAGTAGGTGGATTGGGCCACGCTAAATTGCCCCTTAATTGGAAAAAATAATTGGGTAATCTAAACTTAAAAAAAAAAAACCATCTGGTTCCTAACACTCTTTAGGGAAGGAAATCTGTTGTCCATACCTGGTCTGGCCTATATGTGACTCCAGACCCATAGCAAGGTTGATTCCGAAATGGCCTAGCAAGCCACTATCAGGTGTATCGAACTGCTACACGAAAAGAAATGAAACTGGACGGACCACCCAGCATCGAACCAGACACCGGAAACGACAACGGCAAACCCAGCCCTGCCGATCCTGTAATCCTCCTCACTAACATCTGGGGGCTTGTGCCAAAGTTTGGGAAAGCTGTCTCACAGACTGGTTAAGCAACAGCCTGACATAGTCACACTCACAGAATCATACCTTACAGACATTGTACAATACAAACACCACTATCACCATTCCTGCAGAGGTGGCGGCACAGTGGTACACAGTCGGGGGAGGGGTGGGTTGGGGGTTGCCCTGGAGTCCTCAACATCGACTCTAGACCCCATGATGTCTCCTGGCTTCAGGTTAACATGGGCAAGGAAACCTCCTGCTGATTACCACGTACCGCCACCATCAGCTGATGAATCAGTTACTCCTCCTGTTGAGCACCACTTGGAGGAAGCACTGAGGGTGGCAAGGGCACAGAACATACTCTGGGTGGGGACTTCAATGTCCATCACCAAGAGGGGCTCAGTAGTACCACCACAGACCGAGCTGGCCGGGTCCTAAAGGACAATAGCTGCTAGACTGGGACTGCAGCAGGTGGTGGAGGGAACCAACATGAGGGAAAAACATCCCTCATCCTCACCTGCTGGAGCTGCGGTAGAAGTAGAAGTATCGGTAGAAGTGACCACCGCACAGTCCTTGTGGAGACAAAGTCCCATCTTCACATTGAGGGTACGTTCCATCGTGTTGTGTGGCACTACCACCGTGCTGATTGGGGTAGACTTTGAACAGATCTAGCAACTCAAGACGGGGCATCCATGAGGTGCTGTGGGCCATCAGCAGCAGCAGAATTGAATTCAATCGCAACCTGTAACCTCAGGTCTGGCATCTCCCCCACTCTACCATTACCACTGAGCCAGAGGATCAACCCTGGTTCAATGAAGAGTGCAGGAGAGCATGCCAGGAGCAACATCAGGCAGACCGAAAATGAGGTGAAGCTATAACACAGGACCACTGTGTGTCAAACAGCATAAGCAACAAACAATAGACAGGGCTGAGTGATTCCACAACCAACGCATCAGATCTAAGCTCTGCAGTCCCTGCCATATCCAGCAGTGAATGGTGGTGGCACAACTGAACGACTCACTGGAGGAGACGATTCCACAAATATCCCCATCATCAATGATGGAGGAGCCCAGTACAGATGTGTAAAAGACAAGATTGAGGCATTCACATCAACCTTCAGCCATAAGTGCCGAGTGGATGATCCATCTCGGTCTTCTCTGGAGGTCCCCAACATCATAGATGTCAGTCTTCAACCAATACGATTCACTCCACGTGATATCAAGAAATGACTGAAGACACTGGATACGGCAAAGGCTCTGGGCCCTGACAATATTCTGGCTGTAATACTGAAGACTTGTGCTCGAAGAACTTGCCACACCCCTAGCCAAGCTGTTCCAGTACAGCTACAACACTGGCATCTACCTGGCAATGTGGAAAATTGCCCAGGTGTGTCCTGTACACAAGAAACAGGACAAATCCAACCCAGCCAATTACTGCCCTATCAGTCTACTCTCCATCATTAGCAAAGTGATGGAAGGAGTCATCAACAGTGTTATCAAGCGGCACTTACTCAGCAATACCCTGCTCACAGACACTCAGTTTGGGTTCCGCCAGTGTCACTTAGCTGCTGACTTCATTACAGACTTGGTTCAAACATGGACAAAAGAGCTGAATGGCAGAGGTGAGAGTGACTGCGCTTAACATCAAGGCAGCATTTGACTGAATATGGCATCAAGGAGCCCTAGCTAAACTGGTCAATGGGAATCAGGGAGAAAACTCTCCGCTAGTTGGAGTCATACCTGGCACAGAGGAAGATGGTTGTGGTGGTTGGAGGTCGATCATCTCAGTTCCTGCAGGAGTTCCTCAGGTCGTGTCCTCGGCCCAACCACCTTCAGTTGCTTCATCAATTACCTCCCTTCCATCATAAGGCCAGAAGTGGGGATATTAAAATTTCCGGTATTTGGGAATCCAGGTGGCACGAGACTGGGGCACGCTGCACAAGTTAAATTTGGCTAGGGTGGTGGAGCAAATGAAGGGACAGTTTTGGAGATGGGATGCACTCCCGCTGTCGCTGGCAGGGAGGGTGCAGACTGTAAAGATGACAATCCTCCCTAGATTTCTGTTTGTTTTTCAGTGCCTCCCGATCTTTGTCCCACAGTCCTTCTTCAAAAGAGTTAACAGGATGATCATGAGCTTTGTCTGGGCGGGAAAATCCTCGCGGGTGAAGAAGGCGATGATGGAGAGGAACCAGCAGCGAGGGAGGGCTGGCTTTGCCGAGTCTGATTAATTATTACTGGGTGGCCAACATCGCTATGATAAGGAAGTGGATGGTGGGTACGGGTCTATCTGGGAGTGGGTGGAGGAGGCTTCGTGCAGGGGCTCCAGCTTGGCAGCCCTGGTCACAGCTCCTTTTTTAAACTGGTGTCACGTTTGCTAATTTCCAATCCACCGGGACCACCCCAGAGTCTAGTGAATTTCGGTAAATTATCACTAGTGCATCTGCAATTTCCCAGCCATCTCTTTTAGCACTCTGGGATGCATTCCATCAGGGCCAGGAGACTTGTCTACCTTTAGCCCCATTAGCTTGCCCATCACTACCTCCTTAGTGATAACAATCCTCTCAAGGTCCTCACCTGTCATAGCCTCATTTCTATCAGTCGCTGGCATGTTATTTGTGTCTTCCACTGTGAAGACTGACCCAAAAAACCTGTTCAGTTCCTCAGCCATTTCCTCATTTCCCATTATTAAAACTCCCTTCTCATCCTCTAAAGGACCAATATTTACCTTAGCCACTCTTTTTTGTTTTATATATTTGTAAAAACTTTACTGTCTGTTTTTATATTCTGAGCAAGTTTACCTCTCATACTCTATCTTACTCTTCTTTATAGCTTTTTAGTAGCTTTCTGTTGCGCCCTAATGATTTCCCAGTCCTCTAATCTCCCAGCAATCTTTGCCACTTTATATGCTTTTTCCTTCAATTTGATACTCTCCCTTATTTCCTTAGATATCCACAGTCGATTTCCCTTTCTACCGTCCTTCCTTTTTGTTGGTGTCTGCGTGGGTCTCACCCCCACAACCCAAAGATGTTCAGGGTAGGTAGATTGGCCACAAAACATATTACTAAATTGCCCCTTAATTGAGAAAAAAAATGATTGGGTACTCTAAATTTATTTCAAAAAATAGATCCATGCGTGGAGACAGTATTCATTGATCCACCTGAATGGAAATCTCTCACCTGACTCCTTCGGCTTTATTTGTTGGATTTCCCCCCTCCCAATAACAGACTTTCTCCTTGTGACAACCGCTGCTAGTAAAACCCTCCAGCCTCCTCTCTGCGAAGATATACTTTGGGGATTTTCTCCAGCCATGTTTCATTGGCTTCCGAACCCAAACCAGCTGTCTCCTTTCAGAAGCTTGGTAATTCTTTAATGCTGCACACACAACCAACCCAATTTCAACTGCAATTCCCTCAACTGGATCAATACTCTTAAAGAATGGGCAAGGTGTGCAGGGTAACATCATTTTTTTTTTTTTTTTAATAAATTTAGAGTGCCCAAGTTCATTTTTCCATTAAGGGGCAATTTAGCCTGGCCAATCCACCTACCCTGCACATCTTTGGGTTGTGGGGGCAAACCCACGCAAACACGGGGAGAATGTGCAAACTCCACACGGACAGTGACCCAGAGCCGGGATTGAACCTGGGACCTCGGCGCCGTGAGGCAACAGGGCTAACCCACTGCGCCACCATGCTGCCCGGGTACATCATTAAATTATTGAAATAAGCCAACTTGCTGGAATCGGTTTGGGCTAGCTTGAAACCCTACCACCAAGATCCAGCACCGCAGGCTACTTTGACCCCGACTGGGAAACTGTTTCTACATAATAATCATCTTTATTAGTATCACAAGTAGGCTTACATTAACACTGCAATGAAGTTACTGTGAAAATTCCCTAGTCGCCACATTCAGACATCTGTTCGGGTCATAGAGGGGGAATTCAGAATGTCCAATTCACCTAACAAGCACGTCTTTCGGGACTTGTGGGAGGAAACTGGAGAACCCGGAGGAAACCCACACAGACACGGGGAGAACATGCAGACTCCGCACAGACGGGGACCCAGCGGGAATCGAACCAGGGTCCTTGGCACTGTGAAGCAACAGTGCTAACCACTGTGCTTTATCCATCATTACGATCAGATGAAATGTAAATAAAAACTGAAAATCCTGTAAACATTAGCAGATCAATCAGCATTGATGCCAAGAGCAAGCAAGGGGCTGGTTTAGCTCACTGGGCTAAATCGCTGGCTTTTAAAGCAGACCAAGCAGGCCAGCAGCACGGTTCGATTCCCGTACCAGCCTCCCCGGACAGGCGCCGGAATGTGGCGACTAGGGGCTTTTCACAGTAACTTCATTGAAGCCTACTCGTGACAATAAGCGATTTTCATTTTCATTTCATTTCAAGGTAACATTCTGGGTGCAATCATGTGTTTATTTTTGAGGCCAAGGAAAATACTTCCCATCCAGGAACCACTGCAGGTTTACAATGTGCCCCGTTTACAAAACTGACATCATGGCCCTTAGCTCCTGCAAAAAGCTTTCTTGGAAGACCTCCTCTTCCTTCTCTCCTTCCAAATGCAAGGGTGCCCATTTTATAGAGCACTCTGTTCCTTTTCCTGAAATCTGTGGGTCACATATGAACTTGACAGATCACTGCCAGCGCATACCTTCTCAATATGGTCCAAGTTTTCAAATTCATTTGGTGCTTTGCATATTTCCCCTTTTCGTGAAAGGTCCTAAATTCCCTAAACCCACACCCTGTTGCCTCCAAATGTTACATGGATGGGGATTCCTAATTTTTTCAATGGTTTGGATACTGGCATGTTAAAAGTGATTGCTGATTGCCAGAAAATAACATCACAAATATGTTTGGTGTCTAAGTAATGGAACAAAGGAACCAGATCTTTGCAAACCAGAAGAGTCCATAGGCCAGATCCATATATTTTGCATACCCAAATTTAAGAAAGGCTTGTTCAAAAGTAAATTTGGTTGTATAGTTCAGCACTCTGTTTGCAACAGTAACTGCTCTGCAGTGACCTGACGTATTGAGTGGATTTACTAATACCCCTACATATGCTTGAAACTCTGTCATAACTACTCCAACGTCATTCTTTGCGTACCTATACCCCCTTCCTCTTTGGCGTTTCACATCTGCCTAATATTTACTATGTTGAAATAGGTGTGAAAGATTCCATGGCACTATTGCAAGAACAGAGCTCACCACCATTCATCCTTCAATTGACATCACCAATATCTAATCAATCAGATTTATGCCTTGTCTAAGGTGGTTGGTTCCATGGTGGAGCCGGGCTGGGGGCTCGCTATTTTTGGGGCAGCATCGGAGCCGGGAGTGCAGGAGGCAAGAGAGGCCGGTATTCTGGCCTTTGCGTCTCTAGTAGCCCGGCGCAGGATTCTTTTACAGTGGAGGGACGCGAAGCCCCCAAGCCTGGATCAACGACATGGCTGGGTTCATTAAACTGGAGAGGGTCAAGTTTGCCCTGAGGGGGTCGGTGCAAGGGTTCTTCCAGCAGTGGCAGCCTTTTCTTGATTTCCTGGCAGAGTATTAGAGGGTGGTCAACTTCAGCAGCAACCCGGGGTGTGGGGAGATTGGGCTGCAGGTTCGTTACGTTGGTTTGCTCTCATGGTTTTATCTCTTTTTCCTGTTAATTTATTGTTTTGTATTTGGGGGGGGGGGGGGGGGGGGGGGGGGGGGGGAGGGGGGGGGGGGGGGGGGGGGGGGGGGGGGGGGTTACTGTTTTTTCTTTGTTGTGATAAACTTTATTTAAAATTTGAATAAAATTAGTTTTTTTTAAAAGTAATTGGCTTATGAAATGTTTTCATATCAAACTGATTGTGTGTCTATATGAGATACGCCAAATTGGGAGATATCTTAAGGGTAATGAAAGGCACTATATGAAGTGCAAGTGTTACATAAATGTGTCTTTTATTACAACGATAATTAACAAAGCAGAAATGAGGAATAATTGATTTTAGATTAAAGCAAGGTATTTGAAATCCAAGATGGTTTGTGCAAGGTATGTTGATTTTAGATTAAAGCAAGGTATTTGAAATCCAAGATGGTTTGTGCAAGGTATGCAACTGAAGTGGCTTTATATCAAATTTTATTTAAAAACGGTAATGTAATAAGGTTGTGGATATATAACAAAGTGAATTATACACAGGAATGATTTTTAAAAACTTTTATTTGTAACAAAGTAGATTTGTGAAACAACTTTTTTGAGCTTGCACTTCAGCGATTATACCAATATTAGAATGTAGTAACCCACATTTGTTTGCCAGTGATCTTATTTAAATGCATCATCCCTACTTATAATATGCACACATTAACATCACTCGAGGATTTGAAGCAGTTTTAAATTCAGGAATTTATATAATCCATGAATAACTGTATTATATTATAAAAATAATAGATAGGAGTGGAGTAAAATAGTCTCTGGGGCTGAGAATATGTATGCATCATTCAAGTTTCAACCAGAACCCCTGTATGGAATCATTGCTAGGTTAATTCCCTCCTACCAATTTATTATTCTATATATCACTTCAGACCAGTATAAGCAGTAGTATTATACATGGCCTTGAAGACAAGCCACTCTTACACACTTAATGCCATTAATGTAACTTTCGTGCAAATATTCAAAACTACTTTTTTTGCTCAGTTACATAGGGTTGAATTTCCAGTGCCAAGTGAGGAGATCTGAAGGGTGGAATGTGGCACAGTGGTTAGCACTGGGACTACAGCGCTGAGGACCCAGGTTCGAATCCCTGCCCGTGTGGAGTTTGCACATTCTTCCCATGTCTGCGTGGGTCTTACCCCCACAAACCCAAAGGTGTGCAGGTTAGTTGGATTGCCACTCTAAATTGCCCCTTAATTGGAGAAAAAAATAATTGGGTACTGTAAATTTTAAAAGAAAAAAAGTGAGGAGATCTGTAACAAACATTTAATTACAAACCCAAAATATCCCAACATTCACTGACCAATTGGTTTCCTTCCCTAACTGCAAGGACCAATTAGATTATGATACAGCCCATGAACTTTGTGCATCTGCTAAAGCATGATAGACACAAAAAATGAGATACAAAGAAAACACACTGTGGTTCTAAGTTGCTATGCCGTCTAACAGGACGGCACTGTAGTGCCACTTATGGTCAACTAATGGTGCTGCTAGAAAGAGCGATCAGTGTAAGATCATGGTTCTACAGTGATTTGTAAAGTGCATAATATGTAGTAACTAAATTTCATGGCCATGGAATTTCAGTTTTAAAAATGCTAATGGCCAGAGAAGGTAATGGAGTTGCTGCATTTGCTGATTTGTTAGACTTCTCCTTTAAACTCAAAATAATCCACTGATAACAGAACATACATAAAATCTCAGACTGAATCAAAATCATGGCATCACCTGGAGTTTGAGAGTTGCAAATCACCCAGTTAAGCAATATACAGATATTTCCTCTGTAGTGTCTTTCCTAGATCGGGATAATGAAAGCGAGCAAGGGGGTGTCCCACAATGACTACAAAGCTTTGACATCAAAATTAATTTGGAAAAAGTTTTTTTGGTGATCAGTACTACAAGGGATTAACATTCAGGATATAGTCTGAATCATATTGTCACTTTATCCCTTCTGGGAATGTTTGGATACTTAACCGTGTTTCAGTTTGTAACAAAAGCTTATTTGCAAGATTTTTAATTTCCTTCTTAGGCTTTCAAATACAAAGCCTTTTTGAAGTCTATATACTGAGTTTTGTGAACTTCACACTGGTACAATCGTACACAATACTACACGGCACATTTCCACTGCAGTCTTGCTGAACTGTAGGCATCTTGACAAAATGCACTCCCAAAGCTTATGAAGTGAAAATACATTTAGGATAAGTTTACTGATCATACACATTCATCATACAGTATCTAAGATTCTAAAGTACTCCTTTTGAATTTACATGATACATTTGCTTGTGAATGCAAACAGGCAGTTTCTAAAATAAAATTACCGATACATTCATACAGTCTAAATAAGCAAAAATGATTTGAATGCCATGGCTTGTTACTGGTTGACGAAAGGGCCACATCAAAGTTGCTGTTCAACAAGCCTTTTTAAGTTTCAGTGCGTCATCCTGATATCTAACTGCAGGTGTGAAGTACTTATTCCAGTTTAACAATTAAACAAAGTTCAACTTGGCAACTGATTAGAGTAGATTAAAAAGTATATGTAAAGTTTTTAAACAATTCACACAGTAATGACACTTTAGAAATAAGCATCGACTAAGGTACCGCCCAGCTTGAAAATTAGGCAAAACCTGGAGCCGCCTGTAGCCACTTGTCCGTTTTGGTCGCATCAAATAACTTTCTTCAGATCTGTCGCTTCCTGTTTATAGGTGTAGAACAACTACTCATTTTAGAGCAACATTTAAGAAAATATGAACTTATGGCTGAAAATTCAACAGCCCAATAGATCAGCAAGTATGAACAATTGGTAAATGTCACTGTCTGAAATTGTGTAAAAAAAAAGTACCATAAAAAAAAACCAGAATAAACGCAGTCTTTGTGCCACATCTCACTCGGATTTTGCTCATCAGTGATGGGTCTCCCATCTTCTAAGGGTTGTCCCCAAATAATTAAAAGATTGTTTACCAATGGTGGGGTAACCAAAAATGTACGACATCCACACATTTTAGCATCATATCTTTTTCTAATCCAGATACTTTAATTCTTTTTTTTGTGCATTTGAGCATTGCTTAAGCTACTTTAGGACAATTTATTGTTGCAATGCAAATTGCTTCCCAAACTACACTGGTATTTTAACAGCTTCCCAAACTACACTGCATTTTAACAGCTTCCCAAACTACACTGGCATTTTAACAGCTTCCCAAACTACACTGGTATTTTAACAGCTTCCCAAACTACACTGCATTTTAACAGCTTCCCAAACTACACAGGTATTTTAACAGTATTTTTTAGGTTCAAACCAATTTTAAAATGAAATCTAAAAAAATGGCAGTTACAGCACTAAAGTGTACTCTGCCTGGCAGATACTACAGTTCAATATAAACCAATCAGAAGTTTAACTTAAAGGGGATCAAATCCAAGAATAAAAAGCAAGCTGGTGTGTTAGCTTTTTCACAGCACTACAGTAGTAATTAATCAGCTTTCTACTTCTCTAGATACTTTATCAATGGTAAAGTGAAAACGGTTGAGAGGATTACAAATCATGAAAATTATTAAGGGTCATGGTGTGTGTGTGGGGAGGGGGTGTGGGGAAAAGAGAGAGAGAAGAAAGCAGGAAAGAGAGATTTTGTGCCACAAAAGCAATTCATCTTCTCATCTGGTTTATAACAGTGGGAAAACCCGAAAGTTTACACACAGGCTTAGGCATCAAATTGGTTTCCTCATTTCTGCAAGATAAAAGTAAAGTAGCATTTACAAGGCAAGGATTGAATTCAAATGGCCACAACTACCAGTTTTACACCTAGATGGGTGACCAATTAGCACCTTTGCGATTTCTAGCCTTGTACATGTAACCTTGTGTTAATAAAAAAAATGTAATTACAATGTCATTGGTTACAAAAGGAGTTTTCTACACCTAGTTTCATTATGATCCAACGGTGTTTTGTAGAGCAACATGTACGTAAGAGTTGCACTCGAGCACCAAAGCAATTTTAAAAACATGCAAATGATTCAACTTTCATTCCAAATACAATAGGGAGCATCCTTGAGAATATAGTGTTACTACAATTACGCTGGCATTAAAATAGGTTAACATTTAGCAAACGGTTTGAAATATTATTACTGCATTATTGTTCACAGTTGATAAGACACAGAATGTAAAATAAACATAGACCATCCTCTTTGCATTACTCATTCGGTACGAGTGTTTGTGTGCTGTCAAAACTAAGCCAGGTCGGTGGTTCAAATCCATGTCGATTGGTTTAAAAGGAATTGGCGTAAATGGGTTCAATGTGGGGTTAGCACTAGTACATGAGGTCCGTCCATTGCTGAAATATATATTTGTTTCAAGTGTGAATTTATGCGCATTTTAAAAATAAATGCTATTTTAGTGATCATTTGATAATGCGATATCAGAGTTAAACCTCGCATAGCAATTTGCACAATATATCACTTCATAACAAAAAGTTACATTCTTCTACAATAACAGACTTTTGCAAATTACCTCAGGCGTAAAAGGGTGCTGATTGGGTGTGGGAGGGAGAGAAATTAAGCCACTAAGTAAATTATTACAAGAATTACATCAAAGTGATTACCCCGGAGGAACAACAGTACAGGATTTCTAGAAAAAAGCTTGAAATAAGTTAGCACAAAGGGCTGTTAGGTACGTCAGCTGTTGAGTTGGGCAACATAATCTTAATTTTAAACTGTTTTATTTTGTGACATTTGCCCCAGCACCCTAGGTTGTTCTGATTTACTGAATCTGCATCTTTTATGCTGCTATGCCTCCTATTCAGAGGGCATCTTCTACTTCACATTGTCGTGGTTATGTCCACATGTCCAGAGATATGCAACTATTCTGATTCCAACCAGTTCCAACTGATCATTCAGAGTCTGTAGGTCTGGCAACTCAACAGCATCTCCACTGAAATTCAAGTGCTCCACTCTACAATTGGTAGCACAACAGGCTAGAAATTGAATGTTGAATGGGTGGAGACCTATATTTATTTTGTACTCCAGTTACTGACTGAGTTCAGTAAATGGAATACAAATCACCTTTAATTTGGAAAAACGTGAAGATTTTGCAGTGCTATCTTGGTGGATGCGAATATTTGTGTTAATTTTATAATACTGTATACCACTGATTACAATATGCTGTTAATAAAAGCGACTTTCCTAGAAATTGAAATCACATATAGCTGGCAAAACACGCAATTATGGTAATAGTCTGACTAATTTCCTACTGAATAGAGTACACCATTTACAAACGTTGCGACTGTTTAGCTGAAAACGGATTGTACATATTGCAACTTTCTAGTTACAATTTAGTGCTGATGAACATGCTCATGTTTATTTACTCATTCACTTCATTAAACATTACAAGTTAACACACTTCCCTTTTAAAATCTTAATATTATTCCTTGTGTCACAAGCTGCTGGTCCAATCCAAGGTTTATACAGAATAACGTGTTACAGACTCATTTGAAGTTCTCCTCTTATGTAGTCTTGGCCTTGCTGACCACCACCAAGGTCCTTCCTCATTATAATAATGCTTTGGTTGTTTAAACTGAAACTTCAAGGCTTAAAATACTCAGCTTTGCTACAGCCCTGGTTACACAAGTGCTTTACACATCAGTAAGCAAAATATCTGCTTAGAGAATTGGCACCACAATATCAATACTCCAACGTTCTGTAACAGGGAGCTGGGGGGAAAGAAAGAAAAGCTCTGTTTTTACATTGCCAGCCAATAACATTTAAAAATAAAGCACAATATTCAAAACCTGTGCCCAGCAGTAGGCACATTGCTCTTCATTTCAAATATACAGTAGCATACAACCAGTTTGTCTTTGACAGATTATCCAAGGTCTTTTCTGAGGGTTCACTGAGCTCGACTACGTGTAAAAGATAATCTCCGGAACCTGTCCATCTTCTACTGATGTTCCATTGTTATTTCCAGCAGCGTAACAGAAAGTGAAGACTGTTTTTGTGCCTGTTGTCGGAGATTCATGGATGACTTTACGAAGTCCTTTTGTTCCATAGTGTGAATCTGGCCCCTATATAAACATATCAAGAATTATTGCCAAAACCATCTTTGGAAATTGAGGAAACCAAAATAAATTTGTGCTAAATACTGTAGCATTGCAAAAGGTAATTGGTCATCTTTAATTGAGCCGAGACGGTTACTCAATGGAAATTAATTTTGAAAACAGTAAAATGCTAGTCAAACAAGCCAAGACACAGCAGGTTATACATGCTATCACGCAATATGCAGGTTGAATCAGTGTATCCTGAACTCACACGTACTCAATTAATTTACCAAAGGGGGGTGTTTTTTTGTGCAGTGGATGGGGAGAGAAGATATAATAGAGGTACTTTCCCACTTAGGAAGGGGGTGAAGAGGGCCTATAAGATGATTTTACTGCTGGCTAATGGAGAAAGCACAAATTCCACAGGGTATAAAGCAGCCACCTGATCAAAATGATTTGAACAGGTACAAGGAGAGAGAAATTTATAAGTTTACTTTTGAGAAAGCAGAAACAAAGAGGAGGGAGAGAAGTGGAAGAATAGGGGAAATGTGGAGGGCAGATATTTAGCAATGATTTAAAGACATTAAACCTCAGCAAATGTTTGGATGACAACTTTGCTCTCGTGCTAGATTTTGTCTCCATTTCTATTTTATGTTATTGCCAATAGCTATTAGCATGGTGGGAATATTGAGAATGATCATCCATGAAATTCATGAATCGATATTGAGTGACTTAACTGCCAATTATGTAATTTATAATTCACCACTGATTCCCAGGAATTAACAATGTTTTTAAAGATCAAGTTTGGCGACATACCTTCAATGTAGCACATGCAGTATAGTTAACATTGGGTAAAATTTCCACTGGCTCCTTGAACATAACCCTGAAAGTGTTGGACGATCCATCACAGCTAAATCCAGTGTCATTCTGTCCCAAAATTGTGTTACTGTCAGTATGGATAATCTAAAACAAAACATACATTGCAATTTACAAATGTCATCAGTTTAGAGCATTTGTAATTTTACAAATCAATTTGAACAAAGCTTTTACTGTGAAGACAGGCCAAATGTGCACAATTTGTATCCTTTGTAGTCATATGCAAATTAACCTAAATGCAGCATAAGCACAGAGCGTTAATTGTAAATGAGTAACAAATAACAGTTTGTGCAGCCAATGTTATTACAAACACCAAAACCCAGTTGTTCTCTAGGAGAAAAATACAGAAGGATGAAACGCAAACAAAACTGTGTGCGTGCGTAATAATAAACTATATAATAATATTAATCTTTATTGTCATAAGTAGGCTTACATTGACACAGCAATGAAGTTACTGAGTCGCCACATTTCAGCGCCTGTCCGGGTACACGGAGGGAGAATTCAGAATGCTCAATTCACCTAACAGCACGTCTTTCGGGACTTGTGGGAGGAAACCGGAGCCCCCGGAGGAAACCCACGCAGACACGGGGAGAACGTGCAGACTCCACACAGACAGTGACCCAAGCCGGGATTCAAACCTGGGACCCTGGGGCTGTGAAACAACAGTGCTAACCACTGTGCTACCGTGCCGCCAACGTGTGCGTGCACAACCCAAACTTCTTAAAATGTATGCACTGAATATGCAGATAACGTCCTCCACGTTTAAGAATCCTTGTTTTCTTTTTCCCATCAAAAACTGCTTTGAAGTAATTGAAGACCAATTTTAGATCAGTGTTCCCAATTTCATTAAATGTGCTTTAAATTTGGTCCACAGCTGATGACTGTTACCATCCCAAATTACAAACCACATGCCTTTAACATCTTCCAATAAACACTAGCCCCAGATTAAATTTGAATATCAAAGCAAACCAATTTGACATTATCACAATAGAAGCTTTTTCTTTGTCAAATGTTAGTCTAATAAAATGTAGCTCTTCAGTATAGTTTTATACTCGTGCTAATGTTTCACGAGAGTAAAAGATGCACCTCAGCAACTCGTCAATCAGTATCTCCCACGCACACAAATTTACCACAAGAGCTGTACTGTGGGAACTTGATCACATCCAAATTCCTCTCAAGTCACAGAACCATCCTAACCAGTGTATTTACTGCTCCTGGAAATCCCTACCTAGTCCACTGTTGTACCACAAGGACTGCAGGACTGTAAGGAAAACCCCATCACCACCTGCTCAAGGAACCCAGCGAACGGCAATAATTGTGGCATTGCTGTTTCCATATTCCAGGACAATTAAAAAGAAACATTTGGTAGATCTCTACAACATCAAGGCTTTTTTTTTGTAAATTCCATTTACTCTTAAATTCTCTCACTTCTGGTGTATTTGTGCCCTTCACTATTTTCTCAGCTCATCCAGGAATATGTTCTGTTCGTTGCTGATTTGTCACAAATTTATGTTTGCATATTAGCAAGTAATGCTAGCATTGACAATAATTACACAGTACTGTTGTCAGCTCGATAGCTCAGTTTGTAACGCATTCGCCTCTCAAAGAGTCAAAGTTGTGGGTTCTGTTCAAACTCCAAATCATTTAACCCAGCCAAACTCAGTACATTGCTGAGGGGCTGCTGCAATTAAGATACCATCCTTTGGATGAAGTGTAACTGGAGTCTGGACTGCCCTCTCAGGTGGACATAAAAGATTGAGCCACATTATTCTGAAGAGCAAGGGACTTCTCCCCAGCATCCTGAACAATATTTATCCCAAGTGACAGTTCTGGTGGCAGCCATGGAATGAGTGGTCGCACATTTGGCAGCCCCCGCTCATGGCAGTTTTTTTGGACCTTTTCCCCAGTTAATGGGTGGATGTGAGGCGGAAGAAGGTGCAGGAGAGTGAGAGGAAGAGATTGACCCTCTAGTGTGTGTAGCTGAGGGCCAGAACCAGTCAAAAAAGAGGGAATCAGTCGGTTGGTGCGATGCCTGCGACATGGAGATGGCGGAGAGGCAGGGAGATGTCGGAGGGACAGGGAGCGACATGGAGATGGCGGAGAGGCAGGGAGATGTCGGAGGGACAGGGAGCGACATGGAGATGACGGAGGGGCAGGGAGCGACATGGAGATGGCGGAGGGGCAGGGAGCGACATGGAGATGACGGAGGGGCAGGGAGCGACATGGAGATGGCGGAGGGGCAGGGAGCGACATGGAGATGGCGGAGGGGCAGGGAGCGGCATGGAGATGGCGGAGGGGCAGGGAGGGACGGAGCGACATGGAGATGTCGGAGGGGCAGGGAGTGACATGGAGATGGCGGAGGGGCAGGGAGATGGCGGAGGGGCAAGGAGGGGCAGGGAGATGGCGGAGGGGCAAGGAGCGGCAGGGAGATGGCGGAGGGGCAGGGAGGGACATGGAGATGGCGGAGGGGCAGGGAGATGGCGGAGGGGCAAGGAGGGGCAGGGAGATGGCGGAGGGGCAAGGAGCGACAGGGAGATGGCGGAGGGGCAGGGAGCGAGATGGCGGAGGGGCAGGGAGGGAGGTGGAAATGGCGGAGGGGCAGGGAGGGAGGTGGAGATGACGGAGGGGCAGGGAGGGAGGTGGAGATGACGGAGGGGCAGGGAGGGAGGTGGAGATGACGGAGGGGCAGGGAGGGAGATGGAGATGACGGAGGGGCAGGGAGGGAGATGGAGATGACGGAGGGGCAGGGAGGGAGATGGAGATGACGGAGGGGCAGGGAGGGAGATGGAGATGACGGAGGGGCAGGGAGGGAGATGGAGATGACGGAGGGGCAGGGAGGGAGGTGGAGATGACGGAGGGGCAGGGAGGGAGGTGGAGATGACGGAGGGGCAGGGAGGGAGGTGGAGATGACGGAGGGGCAGGTAGGGAGGTGGAGATGACGGAGGGGCAGGGAGGGAGGTGGAGATGACGGAGGGGCAGGGAGGGAGGTGGAGATGACGGAGGGGCAGGGAGGGAGATGGAGATGACGGAGGGGCAGGGAGGGAGATGGAGATGACGGAGGGGCAGGGAGGGAGGTGGAGATGACGGAGGGGCAGGGAGGGAGATGGAGATGACGGAGGGGCAGGGAGGGAGATGGAGATGACGGAGGGGCAGGGAGGGAGATGGAGATGACGGAGGGGCAGGGAGGGAGATGGAGATGACGGAGGGGCAGGGAGGGAGATGGAGATGACGGAGGGGCAGGGAGGGAGATGGAGATGGCGGAGGGGCAGGGAGGGGCATGGCGGAGGGGCAGGGAGGGGCATGGCGGAGGGGCAGGGAGGGGCATGGCGGAGGGGCAGGGAGGGGCATGGCGGAGGGGCAGGGAGGGGCATGGCGGAGGGGCAGGGAGGGGCAGGGCGGAGGGGCAGGGAGGGGCAGGGCGGAGGGGCAGGGCGGAGGGGCAGGGCGGAGGGGCAGGGCGGAGGGGCAGGGCGGAGGGGCAGGGAGGGGCAGGGAGGGGCAGGGAGGGGCAGGGCGGAGGGGCAGGGAGGGGCAGGGCGGAGGGGCAGGGCGGAGGGGCAGGGCGGAGGGGCAGGGCGGAGGGGCAGGGCGGAGGGGCAGGGCGGAGGGGCAGGGCGGAGGGGCAGGGCGGAGGGGCGGGGCGGAGGGGCAGGGCGGAGGGGCAGGGCGGAGGGGCAGGGCGGAGGGGCAGGGCGGAGGGGCAGGGCGGAGGGGCAGGGCGGAGGGGCAGGGCGGAGGGGCAGGGCGGAGGGGCAGGGCGGAGGGGCAGGGCGGAGGGCAGGGCGGAGGGCAGGCGGAGGGGCAGGGCGGAGGGGCAGGGCGGAGGGGCAGGGAGGGGCAGGGCGGAGGGGCAGGGAGGGGCAGGGCGGAGGGGCAGGGAGGGGCAGGGCGGAGGGGCAGGGAGGGGCAGGGCGGAGGGGGCAGGGAGGGGCAGGGCGGAGGGGCAGGGCGGAGGGGCAGGGCGGAGGGGCAGGGAGGGGCAGGGCGGAGGGGCAGGGCGGAGGGGCAGGGCGGAGGGGCAGGGCGGAGGGGCAGGGCGGAGGGGCAGGGCGGAGGGGCAGGGCGGAGGGGCAGGGCGGAGGGGCAGGGCGGAGGGGCAGGGCGGAGGGGCAGGGCGGAGGGGCAGGGCGGAGGGGCAGGGCGGAGGGGCAGGGCGGAGGGGCAGGGCGGAGGGGCAGGGCGGAGGGGCAGGGAGGGGCAGGGCGGAGGGCAGGGAGGGGCAGGGCGGAGGGGCAGGGAGGGGCAGGGGCGGAGGGGCAGGGCGGAGGGGCAGGGAGGGGCAGGGCGGAGGGGCAGGGAGGGGCAGGGTGGAGGGGCAGGGCGGAGGGGCAGGGAGGGGCAGGGCGGAGGGGCAGGGAGGGGCAGGGAGGAGGGGCAGGGAGGGGCAGGGCAGAGGGGCAGGGAGGGGCAGGGTGGAGGGGCAGGGAGGGGCAGGGCGGAGGGGCAGGGAGGGGCAGGGCGGAGGGGCAGGGCGGAGGGGCAGGGCGGAGGGGCAGGGCGGAGGGCAGGGCGGAGGGGCAGGGCGGAGGGGCAGGGCGGAGGGGCAGGGCGGAGGGGCAGGGCGGAGGGGCAGGGAGGGGCAGGGCGGAGGGGCAGGGCGGGGCAGGGCGGAGGGGCAGGGAGGGGCAGGGCGGAGGGGCAGGGAGGGGCAGGGCGGAGGGGCAGGGAGGGGCAGGGCGGAGGGGCACGGAGGAGGGGCAGGGCGGGGCAGGGCGGAGGGGCAGGGAGGGGCAGGGCGGAGGGGCAGGGAGGGGCAGGGAGGGGCAGGGCGGAGGGGCAGGGCGGAGGGGCAGGGAGGGGCAGGGCGGAGGGGCAGGGAGGGGCAGGGCGGAGGGGCAGGGAGGGGCAGGGCGAAGGGGCAGGGAGGGGCAGGGCGGAGGGGCAGGGAGGGGCAGGGCGGAGGGGCAGGGCGGAGGGGCAGGGAGGGGCAGGGCGGAGGGGCAGGGAGGGGCAGGGCGGAGGGGCAGGGAGGGGCAGGGCGGAGGGGCAGGGAGGGGCAGGGCGGAGGGGCAGGGAGGGGCAGGGAGCGGCATGGTGGAGGGGCAGGGAGCGACATGGAGATGACGGAGGGGCAGGGAGCGGCATGGAGATGGCGGAGGGGCAGGGAGCGACATGGAGATGACGGAGGGGCAGGGAGCGGCATGGCGGAGGGGCAGGGAGCGACATGGAGATGACGGAGGGGCAGGGAGCGGCATGGAGATGGCGGAGGGGCAGGGAGCGACATGGAGATGACGGAGGGGCAGGGAGCGGCATGGAGATGGCGGAGGGGCAGGGAGCGACATGGAGATGACGGAGGGGCAGGGAGCGACATGGAGATGACGGAGGGGCAGGGAGCGGCATGGCGGAGGGGCAGGGAGCGGCATGGAGATGGCGGAGGGGCAGGGAGCGGCATGGAGATGGCGGAGGGGCAGGGAGCGACATGGAGATGACGGAGGGGCAGGGAGCGGCATGGAGATGGCGGAGGGGCAGGGAGGGAGATGACGGAGGGGCAGGGAGATGACGGAGGGGCAGGGAGCGACATGGAGATGACGGAGGGGCAGGGAGCGACATGGAGATGACGGAGGGGCAGGGAGCGACATGGAGATGACGGAGGGGCAGGGAGCGACATGGAGATGACGGAGGGGCAGGGAGCGACATGGAGATGACGGAGGGGCAGGGAGCGGTCCTGGTGGCTCAGTGGTCGACGGAACAACTGGGGAGCTTCTTAAATGAGAAGTTCACCCAGCAACACAAGGAGAGTCTGGAGGACCTGGCCCAGGCGGTGGGTTCGATCAGGGCAGTGGTCGACTGCATGTAGATGAGGCTGGCGGCCCAGGGTCAGGCAATCCAGAAGATGGAGGTGGCGGCAGGGGAACACGAGGAGCAGTTTGCCTCGCTGGCAGCCAGGATGGGGCTGATGCACAATCAGCAGAAGCAGATTCAGGAGACGGTCGAGGACCTAGAGAACCGGTCACACAGGCACAACATAAGGATCATTGGCCTGCTGGAAGGGAGTGAAGGAGCTGATGCTGGCGCGTACGTGGGGAGGATGCTGGAGAAGCTGCTCGGAGTGGGCATCTTTGCACAGCCTTTGGAGGTGGATTGAGCACATAGGGCGCTAATGAGGAAGCCACAGGTGAACGAGCCGCCGAGGGCGATGGTGATTCTGCTACACTGGTTCCTGGATAGGAACGAATTATGAGGTGGGTCAGGCCGACGAGGTGCACCAGAACCTGGGTGCAGAGTTGGTCAAGAAGACATCGAGCTTCAACAGGGTCAAGGCAGCCCTCTACAAGAAGGGGGTGAAGTTTGGGTTACTGTACCGGCACGTCTGTGGGTGACCTTGGAAGGCCGGGTGGAGGAGGCAGTAGAATTTGTCAGAGTCAATGGACTGGCCGGAGAAGGTGGACCTTGAACTTTGGTGGAGATGCTGCTGTGATGTCCCGGTTCATTTATGTTTGGGGCCATTTCTTTCTTTTTCAGCTTCAGGTTTGTTTTTTGTCCTTTGTTAAGAGATGGGGGGTGGTGGGGGGTTGGTTGATCTCTTTGTTTGGGTTTGTGGAGGAGTTGGTTTTGGTTTGTTAGCACTAATGTTCGAGCAGTGGTGGTGGTGGTGGTGGGGTGGGGAGGGGGGAAAGATGCTAGGCGGCATGGGCGGGGGCTGCCAGGCTAGCTGGGCAGGATAGCTCACAGAAGCGCAATGGGGAGTGAGTGGAAAGGTCAGTGGGGGGATGGGGGCAGGGGTTGTTGCTGGCGGCTCTGGGAGGGGTGGAAGTGCTGCTGACAGGGGAGGGATATTTAAAGCGTGAGGGAGAAAGATCAGTGACGGTGGGCTGAGGCGGGTGCTGGGGAAGATTCCAGACCTGGACTCTCATCAATTGATTATGGGGAGGGACTTTAATACAGTCCCGGATCCGAGATTGGGCCAATCGAGCTCAAGTTTGGGGAGAGTGTTGGCTACAGCTCAGGAGCTTCGGGGATTCATGGTGCCCATTGGGGGGATCCGTGGAGGTTTGGGAGGCCGAGGGCAAAATAATTTTTGTCTGACTCCCATGTGCATAAGGTGTACTCGTGAATAGATTTTTTCTTGCTGGATAAGACACTGTTGGCAGAGGTGGTGGGTGTTGAATATTCGACTAACAAGTGAGCATGGGGGGAGGGGGCAGCACCAGCAATGGAGGCTGGATGCAAGACTGTTAGCGGAGGAAGAGGTGTGTGAGCGGGTGAGGAAGGCCATCCGGGGGTATGTAGAGGTTAATGACACAGGGGATGTTTCGGCAGGTAGGGTTTGGGAGGCACTGAAGCCAGTGGTCGGGGGGGTATTTTGATTCGGGCACACAGGGAGAAGGCGGAGCGGGTGGAGATAGAAAGGCGAGTGGAGAAATCCTGCAGGTGAACAGAAGATATGCAGAGGCATCAGAGGAAGGGCTGTTAAAGGAATGCCAGCGGCTGCAAATGGAGTTTGGGCTGTTAACCACAGGTAAGGTGGTAAAGCAGTTGCGAAGTGTGAGGGGGGCAGTATACGAGTATGGGGAGAAGGTGAGCAGGATGCTAGCGCATCAGTTGAGGAAGCAGGAGGCGGCGAGAGAAATTGGGAAAGTAAAGTAAAGGGTTGAAGTTCCCGAAGGTTGGCGAGGAGCTAGTGGTGGGCTTGGGGGCCCCAATTGGGCTTGCAGAAGTAGTAGAAGGGTTGGAGACAACGCAATCGGGTAAGGCCCCGGCACCGGACGGGTACCCGGTGGAATTCTATAAGATGTTCTCGGGGGTTTTGGGATCGCTGCTGGTAAGGGCCTTAAATGAAGCAAAGGAGTTGGCAGTGCTCCACCCGACCTTGTCACAGGCATCGATCTCCCTCATCTTAAAAGGGATAAGGATCCGGAAAATTGTGGGTCGTATAGGTCTATTTACTGATGAGGGTTTCCCGAGCTTGGAGGAACTGGAGGAGTTTGAGTTGGCGGGGGGGTGGGGGATGGGTTCTGGTATCTGCAGGCGAGGGGCTTTGGGTGGAGGCAGGTTTCGACCTTCCCGCACCTGCTGCCCCAGGGGCTACAGGATAAGGTGGTGTCAAGAACAGGAGTAGGAGAGGGGAAGGTCTCAGAGATCTATAAGGAGCTGATGGAGTGGGAGGGAGCCCCGATAGAGGTGGTGGGGAGTTGGAGGCCAGGTTACGGGAGGAGCCCTGAGGAGAGTTAATGGATCCTCGTCGTGTGCCAGGCTCAGCCTGATCCAGTTTAAGGTGGTTCACAGGGCGCACTGCGGCCCAGATGAGCAGGTTGTTTGAGGAGGTGGAGGATAGGTGTGGGAAATGTGCGGGGGTCCTGCGAACCATGTCTATATGTTTTGGGCGAGTCCGAGGCGGAGGGGTTTCTGGCAGGGGTTTGCTGACGTCATGTCAGAAGTTTTAAAGGTGAGGATGGTGCCGAGTCCAGAGGTGGCAATCTTTGGTGTGTCAGAAGCCCAGGGGGTGAGAGAAGCTGACGTCCTGGCCTTTACCTCCCTGGTGGCCCGGAGATGGATCTTACTGGGGTGGAAGGACTCGGAGCCTCTGCAGTCGGGGTGAGGGTTAGTGACATGGTGGGGTTTCTCAGACTCGAGAAAATGTAATTAGCCTTCAGGGGATCGCTGCAGGGGATCGCTGCAGGGGATCGCTGCAGGGGATCGCTGCAGGGGATCGCTGCAGGGGATCGCTGCAGGGGATCGCTGCAGGGGATCGCTGCAGGGGATCGCTGCAGGGGATCGCTGCAGGGGATCGCTGCAGGGGATCGCTGCAGGGGATCGCTGCAGGGGATCGCTGCAGGGGTGGCAGCCGCTCATCGACTTCTTTGAGAAGAATTAAGCTGTCAGCAGAGGGGCGGGGGTGGGCATGAGAGAGACAGGTAAGGCAGGAGAAGCAATGAAGGGGTGGTTAGGGAAGGTGGCAGTTTGTGTAATCCATGTTGGCTGGGGTTTTGTGCTCAGAGGGTTTGTTGGTTATATTGTTGCATTTTTTTGTTGAAAATTTGATGGGTAAAATTGTTAAAATTATAAGTGTCTCAATAAAATATTTTCTAAAAAAAAATATTTATCCCAAGCAACATTACGGCCGTGATTTGCCCCCCAAAAATTCCAAGTTAATTTGTGGCAGGTTTTTCCGGGAGTTTTCCGCCGGCTCTGCCGCTAGTCAATGACACGGAGTCACCTTTTTGAACCCTGGGGAAGCTTCTCTCCGGTTTAGCCCACAGTAGAACTTTTTTAGCACTGGAGAGCTGGACCACCATTTTGATCCCTAACCGAGCTTGTGGGTCCCCCCCCCACCCATGGGCAAAGTCACCCCCCACACACATGGGCACTACCCCAGCTCCCCCAAGTGAGGGCAGCTTTCATATGTGGTCCCTGGGGGGCCCCACAATCCCCCTTACATCACCCCCTTCCTTCTAGGACCCCCACCCAACCTCCCGGAGGCCACTACTGATTGCCATGCTCCCCCCGCCCCACTCTCCTTTCATGGGCATCGCCCCCACCTGGCGCCTGACCCTTGGCAGAGCCACCCTGGCAGTGCTCCAGTCAGCTTAGCAGTGTCAGGCTGGCAGTGTCAAGGTAACCATGTTCCAGTGGGCCACGCTGCACTTACCCTTTCCACCCAGGGGTCTCCGATGGCCCAGGAGACCACCCGGTGCTATTCCGCCTGGTCCACGTTCTTGTGGACCAGCACTGGTTGGCGCCTGGCTACAGCCTCCCTGGGGTGGCCGGTGGATATCGAGTCAGGGGGGTCTTAAGTAGTTTTAAGAGCTACTTCTGTGAGTATTTGGGTCTGCCCCTTTTGGGCGGAGTTCCGAATCCGACGCCTTGCAGGACTTGGGTGAATCCCGCGAGGCACAGGGGCTGCTGGGAAGACCGTGGGAGGGCTCTCCCGGGATTCTCTTCGAGTGCAACGCGGGCAGAGAATCGCACCCTACGTGTTTAATGTCATATTCATGTCAGAGACCTTTCCGTGAGCAAACTGCCCATCATGTTTCCCACAAGATAATAATGACTACACTTCAAAATAAAAAGTACATCACTGGCTGTAAAATGCTTTAGGTCATGCCTACACTATACAAATCCAAGTATTTATTTTTACCTGTATATTTACTTGATAGTCTGTGGGCCCATGTATGGATCCGTACAAGCCGAACCCAACCACAAATATCCTCCTATTCACAGTAAACCTGTGGAATTAAAATATATATGAGATCAAATACATCTCCTTTGTAATCAGAACAAAACTGACCACTCAATTATCAAGCAGCACTATTTCCTGCCACATACTTTACATGTTACTTTAACTACAACTATTATAATCTGTTCCACGTATGATTTGCAAATTATACATTAATGCTAGTGTCCTAACTGCAGCATTCTATATATTCGGAGTCCCTTTGTCCTGATGCAGCTTTCTCCAAACCACATTCAGCTTAGTTTAAGCTACTCTTCAACTGCCCAGTTTAATGGAATGAGGCTACAGAATTAGACAATTCTGTTACTGTGTGTGTGGATGTGACCTAAATCCCCCAATGAGATTACAGACCTATCCACAACAAGTGCAAAAGTGACTTCTAATATATATAACAATAATTACTTATTGTCACAAGTAGACTTCAATGAAGTTACTGTGAAAAGCCCCACATGCCGGCACCTGTTCAGGGAGGCTGGTTCGGGAATTGAACCCACGCAGCTGGAATTGGTCTGCAGTGCAAGGGCAGCACGGTAGCATTGTGGATAGCACAATCGCTTCACAGCTCCAGGGTCCCAGGTTCGATTCCCGGCTTGGGTCACTGTCTGTGCGGAGTCTGCACATCCTCCCCGTGTCTGCGTGGGTTTCCTCCGGGTGCTCCGGTTTCCTCCCACAGTCCAAGGATGTGCAAGTTAGGTGGATTGGACATGATAAATTGCCCTTAGTGTCCAAAATTGCCCTTACTGTTGGGTGGGGTTACGGGGATAGGGTGGAGGTGTTAACCTTGGGTAGGGTGCTCTTTCCAGGAGCCGGTGCAGACTCGATGGGCCGAATGGCCTCCTTCTGCACTGTAAATTCTATGATTCTATGATTTAGCCCACTGTGCTAAACCAGCCCCTAGAATTTTTAAATTTAGAGTACCCAATTAATTGTTTCCAATTAAGGGGCAATTTAGCATAGTCAATCCACCTAGCCTGCACATGTTTGGGTTGTGGGGGCGAAACCCACAGAGGTACGGGGAGAATGTCGGTGTGCAAACTCCACACGGACATTGACCCAGAGTCGGGATCGAACCTGGGACCTCGGCGCCGTGAGGCAGCAGTGCTAACCACTGCACCATGCTGCCCTGACTTCTAATATTATGAATGGGGACAGCAAGGTAACATTGTGGATAGCACAATTGCTTCACAGCTCCAGGGTCCCAGGTTCGATTCCGGCTTGGGGGACTGTCTGTGCGGAGTCTGCACATCCTCCGCACGTGGGTTTCCTCCGGGTACTCCGGTTTCCTCCCACAGCCCAAAGATGTGCAGGTTAGGTGGATTGGCCATGATAAATTGCCCTTAGTGTCCAAAATTGCCCTTAGTGTTGGGTGGGGTTACTGGGTTATGGGGATAGGGTGGAGGTGTTGACCTTGGGTAGGGTGCTCTTACAAAGAGCCGGTGCAGACTCGATGGGCCGAATGGCCTCCTTCTGCACTGTAAATTCTATGAATCTATGAATGAATATTTAATCAGGTCTAAAAAGATATTTATTCCTCAAATTCAGTGCCCTACAAAGACCAAAAGTTTCGACAGCCGATTTTAACAGGAAAGTGATTAGCAAATAGAATTTCTACAACTACATTAGAATCAAACAGCAATAGAAGATAGCCTTGCCACCCATCATGCCTGTGAAACAGATACCCAATGAGTCTTCTCCCCAATAATCCTGCAAATTTCACATTTTCAAGGATATATCCAATTCTCTTTTGAAAATTGAATTCCAGATTATAACAATTCACCACATTCAAAAATAAATCAGCCTACAATTATCTTAATTACTGACCTGCTTGGGACATTGAATACCCAATGCATAGTTATAAATCCAATTTTTAGACATGTATATTTGAAAGTATCTGGAAAGAATACTTTTTCCTTAAATTTCCTCAGATTTTGTTTTCCCCTTTGTTGAAAACAGCAACATCTGCTGATGGATGGTTCAAGGGGAGTGGTAGCCCTTCATTGGAGTCCAGATATCTTTCACAGCGTTTGGGGAAGTTGTGGGGTGAAAGGTGCTTTTATAGTTAATCTTGTTAGGGGATCATTGGGTAGCAATCTGAAGCAGTAATCCTGGATGATCAACAGGTCCACCATGAACAAAGGCCAATTCTGGTGTGTCGATGGTTAACTCACATATTTGAAGGAGGAGCAAACACAGGGGGTGCATCCTGATCTTTAATTCTCAGCATCACACACAGGTTCCCGTTACCCTCAAACCCTTAAAAAGGTGCACATCTGCACAGAAATATTTTACCTTATTCGGTCACTTGTACCACTGTAGCCCCAGCGGCTTTCCACCTGTTGGAAACGATTGATGCTGCACTCCTTGCCCCTGAGGCAACAGCGGGGTCTGTCTATAAACTCCACCCGAGGCTTTGGGTTGACTGTAAAATGTAGGAAGAGACTAACAACTTCTCGGTCCGTTAGAATCCCTGACTGTGCAGGCCCTGTGGCGAGAGGGGGAAAACACATTGTATACTTGAAACTATTCAATAGATTCTAATCACTCATCAGAAGAACTAATTTTCTATTTAGTATTGACTCAGACAGACCAAGAGAGGAATTTAGCTCAGCGTAATAAGGGAGTGACAATTGGTTTCAGTTTCCCTAGGCTGAGGGGAGGGAACAGTCCCTGATTGACATCCAGTGACCACCTCCACATGAAATCTGAAAGTGGAAGCCACTCGACATCAGGATCAGGCCCGCTGCGATATTCTTCAGTCAAGTAGTTAACTTGTATTTTCTGTCCATATTCAAATAAGGAATGGGTGTTTCGGCACAGTGACAAAGGGTGCTGACATTTCTGGAAGAATGCAAATTGTTTTAACAAATAGTATTATCCAAAGTAATTTTCTCATTTAAAAAATAAATTGCTGTTGCAAATTAGGGCCTCACGGTAGCATGGTGGTTAGCATCAATGCTTCACAGCTCCAGGGTCCCAGGTTCGATTCCCGGCTGGGTCACTGTCTGTGTGGAGTCTGCACGTCCTCCCCGTGTGTGCGTGGGTTGCCTCCGGGTGCTCCGGTTTCCTCCCACAGTCCAAAGATGTGCAGGTGAGGTGGATTGGCCATGCTAAATTGCCCGTAGTGTAAGGTTAATAGGGGGATTGTTGGGTTACGGGTATACGGGTTACGTGGGTTTAAGTAGGGTGATCATTGCTCGGCACAACATCGAGGGCCGAAGGGCCTGTTCTGTGCTGTACTGTTCTATGTCTATGTCTAATGCACTAGCATGAGTCAGCATCTTCAAGATGGCAGGAGAGAACATTGGGATGCTGGGGAAGTAGGTGGCACTGCATTGAGACAGGGACAGTTTACTAGAACCCGTTTTGAATATAGGGAACACTGCTGCAAACTGACGGTGACAATTGTGGATGGCCTTTCAATTTCCTGGCGTCCAAAAAAAATCTTTCCCTTTGTCCTACCCACACACATTAGTAAAAAGGGTTTTCCACGCTCTTCGGATCTGACTAACTAACAGTAGCTGTGAGTTAAAGAAATTCACCATATAAACTGCCTTCCTTTTAAAACACTTAACTTAACAGTGAAGCACAACAGAAAAAATAAATTTGCATGGAAGCAATTAAATATAATGAGGAACCCATATAATAGGTTCTCGCTCCTCTGTTTCATGCTGAATAGGACACTCCAAATCTCTGATTTCAAGAGTCTAACATTCCGGAATTGGTCGACAAGAGACAAAAATCACCAAACTGAGGCATCACACAATCAAAGAACGAGGATAGGGTTAAAAAGTGAAGTTGAGATGGATCAACCATGACCTTATTAGATGGCAGAGCAGGTTCACAGCATTGAATGGCATTACTCCCATTTCCTTCGCAGAGTTTAAGCAGTAGCTCACCCTCACAGTTGCTCTCAGATGAATACAGGGTCAATTTAGCTGTTCTTCTTTACAAATCATTGCTTTGTGGTTCCAGGTTTCACAAAGTCTATGAGCCAGATTTACATTACGTGGGAAAGGTAGTTATGAGTTGGGAAATTCCCCGTCTTGGCAGCTTCTCCTTGATTAGAATCAATTTAACCCTTTGAGTAAATCCTAGGTGGCCACCGAGAGGGGGCGAGTGCAGAGACAAGCTGGTTCGAAGGCCCACCTTGGTGCCCTTAGAATCTGTCAGACCATCTGGTCTCATCCTCCACACGCATTCTCCACCCCCCCCCCCCACATCCTCACCATAACCATTCACCCAGTATCTACCATGGGGAGATCTAAAACAACAGCAATCTCATACAGCTCTCCTTGATCATGAAAAAACACCCATTCAGGAAATCCATTGAAGGCTTTCAAATCTCAAATATTCAATTTCTTACAAAAACAAAATTCCTATTTAGACCCACAGGCAACTAATCCTTCAATAACCTCTTTAAACTGTAAACTCAGAACACCCCCATACCCATTAATAATTCTAGCTCTTGAAACTCAACCAAGATTCATAATGACATATTAATCCTTGGGAAATGTCAAAGAACTATATTGAAATTGTACCACCAGATCTTTTTTACTAATCTACACCAGATGGCTTCTCAATCAAGACAATTCAGCACAGTATTTATCTTTTAAACTCTCACTGGCAACTTAAGACCTCCTACAATATTAACAATCACATATTACTTTGGTCCAGTAAAACGTTAGTTAACACCTATTCAATAATTTTATATTATCGAAATGCACCCAATTTGCTTTACACTTATTCACTGTCTAGATGGAACATGTCTGAATTACCCTATTGTTGAATTAAAATAGACCATTATTAAAATAGACCATTACTGCTTGTTCTCAAACCATATTTATCACATCCAGAAAGGCACATATAAAATCTTTCAAAGTGAAGACATAGCGTGTCAAAAGCAGAGTCACCTGCTGCAAACTCCTCGATGGTCATTAATGGAAATCGGATGAGGGACAATGCTTTCCCCAAAACTTTACGTTTGTTTTCAGGAGTGAGTTGAAGCTGCTGTCGTTGGCATTCTGCATCTGCCCAGCGCACCACAGCATTAAACAATCGAATTTCCCGAATGCCAAGAGTATCTCGTTCTAGCACTGCCATTAGTGTATCTGCAACCAAACAAACATTAAAGCAAGCAATTTGGAGGTCGAAGACAAGAAGTATTTCTTAGTAACAAATACACCTCTTTAAAATAAAAGTGTCCACAAAACCTCACTTGATGACTGAATGCATAACGTGAGTTACTGCAATTGTATAGGGCATTGGTGAGGCCACACCTGGAGTACTGTGTACAGTTTTGGTGTCCTTATCTGAGGAAAGATGTTCTTGCTATGGAGGGAACGCAGCGAAGGTTTACCCGGCTGAATCTTGGGATGGCGGAACTGTCATAGGAGGAGAGACTAAATCGGTCAGGATTATATTCATTGGAGTTTAGAAGAGTAAGAGGGGATCTCGGAGAAGCTTATAACACTAGCTTTCGGAGCACTGCTCTTTCCTCAGGTGGGAATCCCGCCGGCGGAGAAACCTGTCCCTTAAATATATCACAAAATTACATTAAAGGAATAAACTAACATTCATCAATTGCGGAATTGTTAGAGGACAGGGTATGTAGGCAGTACGGAAGCACAGTGGTTAGCACTCACCTGAGGAAGGAGCTGTGCTCTGAAAGCTAGTGATTCGAAACAAACCTGTTGGACTTTAACCTGGTGTTGTAAGACGTCTTACTGTGCTCACCCCAGTCCAACGCCGGCATCTCCACATCATCACAGAAAGTAGTTGAGGCCAAAGCGTTGTGTAATTTGAAGAAGGAATTAGATATAGGTCTTGGGGCTAAAGGGATATTGGGGGGAGGAGGATATATGGGATCAGGTTACTGATGATCAGCCATAAAGGGCTGAACAGGCTCGAAGGGCTAAACAGGCTCCTCCTGCTTCAGTTTTCTATGTATGTTTCGATCTAAGTCATATGGTCAGAAATCAGTGTCCAAGACCAGAAGTTTAAGTAGGAGAAGAATGTCAACGGTTAGACAGCTCCTGAGTGCCAAACGCAGAATTATAGTCCTATGTCATCTGTGAAAAACCCGCTGGATCACTGCCACTTTGTCTAGCCATCCAAAGTAACCCAGAGCAAAGATGCTGCAATAGAAGGCTCGCAGATTGTGTATGACTCACAAAATCCACAAGGAATGTATGCAGGAATCCAAAGCACAAACTTAAAAGTTTTACACAGACATCCTGTCACCAGCATTTTTACTCTGTACTGAAAAAATAATCAGTTTACTTGCACCGACTAAACAAAATTGATAATAGCTGTAGCTTTTTCCAAAAATGTGCGAGCTGTTAAAGATTAAACTTAAAAAAGCACAGTACCTTTGTATTAAAATCTGGCAGTTTTACAAGTGGCCCTGGGACTGAAATCCCAATCATGCTACTGCCATGTCTGCGGTGTTAAAACAAATTATTGCTACTGAACATTTTAAGAGGTATTGCCTGCTCTTCAAAAATTTGTTCAGTAGCAAGTGTTTGGACTGAGCTCAAAAGTGTGGATATTCCCTGCCGTTCTGAGGGAGCAGATAACAGATTACCTAAATACTTCTATTGCTAATGACAACTGGTAGTCCCAGATGGGTTGATATTGATCTAGTAGAATCACCCAACTGAAACCTTGGGCAGGATTCTCCGCCCTGCTGCGCCATCTTCTGCCCTGACCCGCCGGCAGGATTCTCCATTACGCCGTTTGGTCAATGGGGCTTCCCATTGTGGGGCAGCCCCACGCCGTCGGGAAACCCCTGGGCGCCGGCAAAACGGAGAATCCCGCCCCTTAAATTTTTCACAAAATGACATTAAAGGAATAAACTAACATTCATCAATTGCGGACAGGATATGTTGGCAGCACGGAAGCATAGTGGTTTGCACTGTTGCTTCACAGCTCCAGGGTCCCAGGCTCAATTCCCAGCTTGGGTGACCATCTGTGTGGAGTCTGCAAGTTCTCCCCGCGTCTGCGCGGGTTTCCTCCGGGTGCTCCAGTTTCCTCCCACAGTCCAAAGATGTGCAGGTTAGGTAATTTGGACATTCTGAATTCTCCCTCAGTATACCTGTACAGGCGCCAGAATGTGGCCACTAGGGGATATTCACAGTAACTTCATTGCAGTGTTAATGTAAGCCTACTTGTGACAATAAAGATTATATTATCTAAGATCCCAACGATTACTGGACCAGGGTAAATCAATCAAATGTCCAAGACAAGGAGAAGAATCAAAATAATGGACTAACAGTGATTTGTGATTTTTGTTTATCCTCAATCTGTTGAATTCCCCTTTTTTGATTTTTTTGCATCTAATTAATGTTTTAAACAAATTTTTACGATTCATTGCTATGAGAAATTGCATAAAATTCTACTAAGAGCAATTAAAAAAGAATCTGGAAAACTGATGAATGTGGACACACTGTACAAGTAATTTAATAAATTGTTTAAAGAAACATCACATACTATTAAGAACGGATCTCAAAAACAATTATGCATTCAGTGTAACAGGGTTATAAACAATTGGATTTTTAATTTTTACGTTAAATGAAAATCATAGGTAAGGTATGGATTGATGCATTAAGGCCATGAAGCCTTGCAAGCAAAGTAATATTGTTTTGCTATTTCAGTTCTGTAGAAGGGTCCTACAATCGAAACATTAACTGCTTCTCTCACCATAGATGCGGCCAGATCTGCTGTGTTTATCCAGCATTTTCCGTTTTTATTTTGTTTTGCTGTTGTTCCTATGATAAAGGGAACACTATTGCTATATGATAAACATATGTGGTATTTAAAGTGCAGTCATATGTTTGTTGAAGGAAGATGCACAGGAATTTGTAACCTAGTTGAAGCTGCTGGTGAGGGGGATTGCACCAGACACTTCCATGCACAGTTCAGGAAAAGTAGTATTTGCCGAAATGGCCGGTGAAGTTCATTATCAGTATGTGGTTTCATTCTGCGTTATGCAGGTCGATCGATGGAACTCAATGAGTTCAAAGGAAGAAAGATATACATTATACACCATTTATATGATTTGGTGATTAACCTTTTGTATTACACTAACAAAAATAAAATAAAGAATGACTAAATATGGGGATAAAATATTGGTTCCCGAGAAGGTCCACAAAGTTACCACAGTTACTCGCTAGTTGGAAGCGTTATGGTCGGTTGTAAAGTTTAGCTATAGCGATTAAATATATTTAAGAGGATGTAAAGAAAACTTAAAACTTGCTTGAGTAATTACAAAAACACATCAAAAGGGGTATGCTAGGAACTCATTCATGAGAGTAAAAAGTGTACAATGGATGAAGTTATTGTCCCGTCTTCCTCATTGTTCGGATGGCAGCAATGTAGTCTTACTGGCTATGATTTACAGGATTCACAAGAAAGTGGGAAGTTTAAAACAATTAAAAAAGATTGTGAGGTTGCTGAATCGTTAACTGAAGGATCATCCTCAAAGAGGGGGCTGCAAAGTATCCGATACGAGCAGGATTAAGATTTGGCTTAATCGCACATGTACAAAGAACAAAGAAAAATTACAGCACAGGAAAAGGCCATTCGACCCTCCAAGTCTGCACCGATCCAGATCCTCTATCTAAAACTGTCGCCTATTTTCTAAGTCTCTGTATCCCTCTGCTCCCTGCCCATTCATGTATCTGTCTAGATACATCTTAAATGACGCTATCGTGCCCACCTCTACCACCTCCGCCGGCAATGCGTTCCAGGCACCCGCCACCCTCTGCGTAAAGAACTTTCCACGCATATCTCCCTTAAACTTTTCCCCTCTCACGTTGAACTCTTGCACTTTCCTTTCAAATGGATTTTGGATTTGTACTGTGGCTACAATGCTTAGAGCTGCTCATCCGCAGGATGCTTTAGAATATAATGAATCAGGGTACTATTTACCTGACTGTGCGGTTCAGCTTCTCCCGAGTTGTAGGGTATGATCCATGCATGTTGACTTATTTTTGTAAGTCACCAGGTTAAAGTCCAACAGGTTTGTTTGAAACAAATCTGTTGGACTTTAACCTGGTGTTGCAAGACTTCTTACTGTGCTCACCCCAGTCCAACGCCGGCATCTCCACTTATTTTTGTGACAACATTGTGAAATGAGTTAGCAAGGCAGTCTGGAGGTATGAAGCAAGACAGGAATGGGATCTGGTGTTTTGAAGGAAATCGCTTATTTCTGGGAGGCTTATTCACAATAATGCCAGTCATGTCATAATGAATCAGCAATGGACAATGTGCATGAAAACCTGAATCTAAAGATCTTGAGCTTTCCTTAACGGAGAGTATCAGAATGGAAATATTTGATGCAAGTTGCCTCTCTACTTCGGGAAATGTAGAGTAATTGTGTTTATTTCTCAGCTTATAGGCATCACATGTCCATCCAAGACTTTGTCAAACACAATAAACAGAGATATCTTAACCATGTCAGATCCAAATTCTCTTACACAAGGGGCTGATTTAGCACAGTGGGCTAAATACCTGGCTTTTAAAGCAGATCCAGGCAGGTCAGCAGCACGGGCTCAATTCCCGTACTAGCCTCCCCGAACAGGCGCCAGAATGTGGCGACTAGGGAATTTTCACAGTAACTTCATTTGAAGTCTACTTGTGACAATAAACAATTTTAATTTTTTCATTTTCAAAAAGTTTAAAAAGTAAATTTGGAGCCAATTATAAATTTAGCAGTATATTTAAACTGCACAAACTTCATTCTCAAGGTTTTTTCCCCTAAATCTAGAGTACCCAATTTTTTTTTCCCCAATTAAGGGGCAATTTAGCATGGCCAATTCACCTACCCTGCACATCTTTGGGTTGTGGGGGTGAAACCCACGCAGACACGGGGAAAATGTGCAAACTCCACGTGGACAGTGACCCGGGACCGGGATCAAACCCGGGTCCTCGGCGCCGCAAGCAGCAGTGCTAACCACTGTGCCACCCTCTCAAGGACTAAGTTATCATCTCAGTCTTTTGATTGTTTTTGCTTTGTTAGACTGCATTATTCTAAATTTGGATTATAACTGTTGAATCAGAATGTTTCAAATTTTGGAATCAATGTTTTCTTCTTTTTAAAAATTTAGTGTACACAATTCATTTTTTCCAATTAAGGGACAATTTTGCGTGGCCAATCCACCTGCCCTGCACATCTTTGGGTTGTGGGGGTGAAACCTACGCAAACACAGGGAGAATGTGCAAACTCCACATGGACAGTGACCCAGAGCTGGGATCCAACCTGGGACCTCGGCGCCGTGAGGCAACAGTGCTAACCCACTGCGCCACCATGCTGCCCTGAATCAATGTTTTCATTCAAACCATGCCAGAGGTTTTTAAAATAAAAAGTTACCCAAACTCACATGATGTACATTTCAAAGTAGAAATAGAATTAGCAAACATAGGAAATTCAAAACTTTTCTCATCACATTCCAGCAATGCCAACCTTCATTAGGTGCAAAAAGAATTGTTAAAAAAATATTTAAAAATCTATAATTTTTCCTTTTAATTAGATGAATACACTTACCTAAATCGATATCTGTAAAACCTTCTGCACTGATTGCATCTGAAGTATTTTTATCAATATTTTCCAGACATAAGCTGGCAAGCTGTGGTTCATCGAAGAGTCTTGCCTGAGGAACAAAATGGGCGCATTAGTCTTGAACAATTCAGTCAAACAAGTTTACTCCAGCAAATAAACAGTTTCAACGGTGACAAAACATCTCTAGGCATCAAAATGCACTTTCATTCTCTAGGGATGGAAGGTGATCGAAATGTAAAGCCAGGCTTTTTGGGAGTATAACATTTTTTTAAAAATTAGAATCTCAATTCAATTGATGAATATTCTTATTAAATATTTCAATTCATGTGTTTTCAAGAGCAGCACAAATAATTATGTAGTTGAAAGAGAAGCTTATTGCTTTTACTATATAGGGTGTTCTGGACAAGCGGGCTTCCTTCATTAATTAGCTCTCCCTTTCTGCTTGTTATACTTGCAGTTTAATCTGGATGAAAATAAATATTAAGAGGGAAACAGAAATGTTTCCACAAATTAGTTATCTCGCCAGAATTTAGTTCAAGGAACAGTTAAAGAAAACAGAGACTATTCCATCAGTTAAAATGCTATTGGAAAAGAGGATCTTAAAGAATTTATTAGTATATTATTAGTAATGGAAAAAGCTTTTTCTATGTGATGAGTCAGAGAACAATCAAAGACGATCACTGAAAGATTCTCAAGGACAGGTTACAAAGGATTCGCTGGGTATAGCAAAACTAATAGATTTATTATGGAAAATAAAGATTTATGACTAGAATTGAATGATGCTAGTAATATCAAATTAGATGATGAAGATATTGATTGAGATTAATTAAATTGAAAACACAAAGAGCAGCCGGGCCAAAAGTTAACTGCCAGGGGCCCCTCAGGAAGATTGGAAATGCTTTGTACGAGCCCCTAGGTCACAATTGTAATAGCTCACTTCACACTGGGATGCTTCCTCCCACATGCCGGAAGGAAGTGAAGTCCTCATATTTAAAACGATGGATATGGGCAACTATGGTCTCTAGTTCTGATACAAGGTCTTGACCTGAGAAATTAGCTCTTTATGTCATCACAGATACTGCCTGACCAGAGTATTTGCAGCATTTTCTGTTTCTATTACCTACTATTTTGTCCCTGTACAACTGGTCAGGCCTCAATGCAACAGGGTTAGATTTTCATGTCACGGATGATATGGCTTTAAGGAAATCCAGTAGACTGATTCTCAGTATAAAGAATCTTAAGTTATCTTAAGCTAAAGGAATTGGGACTCTCAGCATAGATTGAACTTTATAAGAAATAGAAGTAGGAGCAGCAGGAAGCCATGTCGTCCCTCAAACCTGCTCCATCACAACTGATCCTTGATCCCAATTCCACTTTCTTGCCTGATCACCATATCCCTCGATACCTTTCAATTTATTTTTAGACTATACCTCAGCCTGAATACACTCAATGTCGGTGTATCCACTGAAATAGAGAGTTCCAAAGACTTGCAACCCAATGAGTGAAACAATTTCTGGTCACATCAGACCTAAGTGATCAATTTTTAAAAATTTATTCGTTCATGGGAATTGGGTGTTTATTGCCCATCCCTGAGGGCATTTAAGAGTCAACCACATTGCTGTGGATCTGGAGTCACAAGTAGACCAGACCAGGTAAGACGGCAGATTTCCTTTCCTAGGGGCAGCACGGTGATGCAGTGGTTAGCACTGCTGACCTCACAGCACCGAGGTCCCAGGTTTGATCCCGGCTCTGGGTCACTCCCCCTGTGGAGTTTGCACATTCTCCCCGTGTTTGCGTGGGTTTCACCCCCACAACCTAAAGATGTGCAGGGTAGAACAAAGAACAAAGAAAATTACAGCACAGGAACAGGCCCTTCGGCCCTCCCAGCCTGTGCCGATCCAGATCCTTTATCTAAACCTGTTGCCTATTTTCCAAGGTCTACTTCTCTATTCCCCATCCGTTCATATATCTGTCCAGATGCATCTTAAATGATGCTATCGTACCCGCCTCTACCACCTCCGCTGGCAAAGCATTCCAGGCACCGACCACCCTCTGCATAAAAAACATTCCACGCACATCTCCCTTAAACTTTTCCCCTCTCACCTTGAAATCGTGACCCCTTGTAATTGACACCCCCACTCTTCCCATACCTCCACCCTATCCCCATAACCCAGTATCCCCACCTAACACTAAGGACAATTTGGACCCCAAGGGCAATTTAGCCTGGCCAATCCACCTAGCCTGCACATCTTTGGACTGTGGGAGGAAACCAGAGCACCCGGAGAAAACCCATGCACACACGGGGAGAACGTGCAGACTCCTCACAAACAGTGACCCAAGCCGGGATTCGAACCTGGGACCCTGGAGCTGTGAAGCATTTGTGCTAACCACTATGCTACCGTGCCTTAATTGGAAAAATGAATTGGGGACTCTAAATTTATTTTTAAGAAAAGATTTCCTTCCCTAAAGGACATTAGTATACCAGATGGGTTTTACAACAATGAACAATAGTTTCATGGTCACCGTTAAACTTTTAATTCCAGGTTTTTATTGAATTCAATGTCACCATCTGCCATGGTGGGTTTCCACTCTCTGGGTTACTAGTACAGCGACAATATCACTACGCCACTACCTCCCCTTCATTATCCCAAAACTATATCTCTTAGATTTAAACTCTCCATGTAGGAGAAACAGTCTCTCAGCATCTATCCACTCCAGTTTCCTCAATACTTCAGAATAGGTGGGGCCAATCTAATCCGAGAACAGCCCCTCTCATCCCAAGAATGAATCTATTGAACTTTTAATGTGCCTGCTTGAAGACCAGTTTATCGTTCCTTAGGTAGAGACACCAAAACTGTACACAACACTCGAGGTTTGGTTTAATCAAAGCCATGTTTATATTATTAGATAAGTGAAGGGAATAAATGGTATTCCAGTTGACAGCTTGTTCCAATTAAAAAGGTTAGCATGGGGTGGCACAATTTTAAGTTGTGCAAGGCCTGGTAAGGTGTTTGGAGATGCTTTTCCCAGGGAACAGAGGATTTCTGGAATAGACTGCAGACTAGCACAATGACCAATTTGTTGAATTCTTAATGGGGCGGACATCACCTCTCCAGCAAAAAAAAAAAATGATCTCCTAGAGATGTGAGAGAGGAGATACCCAGACTCTCTTCTTCTCTTTCCCCCCTCCCCCCCCCTCCAAAGTTGATTTGAGTTTTTAATCTGGGTTTTCATCTCCCCGGGACACACATGTTTTTGGGCGGGGTGGGGTGGAGAGTATTTATATTGTGATAGACAAGGTATCACAACTATGTAGGTCAGGCTGGAGGGACCAAAGGGTCTTTACCTGTCCCATCTTGTTCGCATATCCCTATTAAAAGAACAAAGGTTTGCATTAATGTGGATGCTGTAGCATTGCTCCATATAGCTGTAAAATAAATGTAAAATTAATCATTTTAGCTCATCTAAATGGTACACAAGTATCAATTCATCTTCTGTCACTATGATACTTCTACAGATTAACACAGGAAAAAGATTTTAGTTTACTGACTGTGGCACTTATCTGAAGGCTTAAATAGATGATAGCTCAGGGCATTGCACTTTTAATTCTGCTATTTTGTATTTAGTGTGCAAAGGTTTTGATTTGTATTCCATTGGAGTAGTATCTGCAAATAGCAAAGCTTTTCTTTTTGCAGAATGGGATGGAAGAAAACAAAAGAAACAGCAAAGGGGTTAAATTAAGATTGTTCCCCCATCCCAATCTTATTACTATTTCCCACTCTCCAATATCTTACCCAATTTGCTATTTCCCCATGGCCAGTAACTGTTGGCAGGCTGGTTATTTAATCTCAATTGTATGACAGTGAAGTCCATTCCCAGTGTCCAACAGAAGAAAATGATCAAGAGTGGCACCCAATGATTGATATTGTTTCTCCTGTTTTTGTTGAAATATGTTTTTATTGGTTTTGCATTTAACTTGCAATAACATTGCTGAATAAAGATTTAAATAATAAGCAAGAGATCCAAAGGCAACACACAGCATAAAACAAAACGAAAACGGGAAACAAAGTGATGCGGTATAAATACGCAGGAAACCTACATATAGATTTGCGGCTCGTTAGCCATCGGCCCTCAGTAATCGGTTATCCCAAAGGCATTGTTTCACTATTTCCACGTGGCCCCGTGGTATTAAAGCAGACCAGGGGTTCATTTGGGATCACCCAGGTGTGCCCTCTTGTTGCTGTGGTCGACTCCCCAGGTTCTCTCCCCCCCTTTGGTCTCTCTTCCCTTCAGTGTCTTCGCTGGCTGGAGTCTTCTCCCCTCCCTTCTCTGGTCTCCAACTTTTCCCTCCCTCATCTTTTGCCTGCTCTGTCCCCCTCTCCCCCCTCATTGGTTGCTGGACATGAACAAGTGAACAGGTTGGTTAATTGGTTCCATGTGCTGCAGAAGCCTTCCTCCAATCATCTGATGGTGTATTTCAGCTTTTCCAATTTAAAGAATACCACTAAGTCGGGCAGCCAGTCAGTGGCCTTGGGTGGCGCTGATCTCCAGCTGAGCAGGATTCCCTGGCACGTGATCAGGGAGGTAAAGACTACGGTGTCTGCTCCTCCGCCCCGCTCCCCATAGAGTTCTGGCTGCGGCAATACCCCGAAGATCGCCACTAGTGGGCATGGTTCCACCCTCACCCCTATAGCCTTGGACATGCCTTCGAAAAAGACAGATCAGTACCCGACAAGTCTGGGACATGACCAGAACATGGGAGTGTGGTCGGCCAAGCCTCCCTGGCACCGTTCACATTTGTACTCCACCTCCAGAAAGAACCCACTCATGCAGGATCTGATCAAGTGCGCCCTGTGCACTACCTTTAGCTGTATTAGGTTCAGCCCGGAGCACAAGGAAGTGAAGTTCAACCCACGTAGTGCTTCAATCTAGAGTCCTCCTCTATTTCCATGTTCAGTTCCTCCTCCCACTTTTTCCTCATCTAGTCCAAAGGTGACCGTATCTCCTCTAGGAAATGTCAGCAATTACCGTCCCCAACTCACCCGCTGCTAGAAGTAGAAGTCTGTCCCGTAGGGAGTGTCCTGGTAGCTGGGGAACGTGGCGGTCTCCTTGTGGAGCAAGTTCCTTAGTTGCATATAATCGCAACTCGCTTCCTTTTGGGAGCTGCAGCTTGTCCATCAGTTCCCCCAGGGTCACTATCCTGCTGTAGTCCCCTACCGTCAAGTGTCACCTCATCTCGTCTCCAATTTTTTAAAGGAGGCGCTGGGTGAATTTATGATTCTTGCAGATGGGGGTCATGGTGGACATTTCTACTGGTCCATAGGGCGTCTGAGTTGGTTCAATGCTTTAAGTTTCCACCACTATGTTTTCCCCTACATAAACGCTATGATTGGGGGATGAGGGTGGCCTTGGGTGACTGTCGTGAGTGGAGTTTACCCCCATGTCTGTGTGGGTCTCAGCCCCACAACCCAAAGATTGCAGGGTAGGTGGATCGGCCACGCTAAATTGCCCCTTAATTGGAATTTTCTTTTATAAACTGTCCAGTAATAATTTCAGTAAATACCATGCATTAGTCCAAATCATTCCTGACATAATCCTTTCAAATTTCCAACAAAATTCATGCAGAAGCAGCAACCTTCCCAACCATTTGTTTTTTCTGCCAAGTCTGGTCAAACCACAGTCAACACTTCCACCACATTCGAGAGCATCATTGTGATAACTGTGGGACAACATTCAACCTACAACCAAAAAAATACTACCTTGAAGGAAACAGAATTTAATTTTAGTTGATAAAACACACACTTGTCAGTTCCTCAATAAATATCAGGGAGTCTAGAGGATTCCTACTTACAAAAAAATGGCAAAATAAAGCAAGACTTGGAAACAAAACAAACTGATACATCAATAATAATCCATTAACTTCACTGGCAGCTATAACAAACTGTGGTAAAACTGCAGTCTTATTTTTGTTATTCAGTATTGTGTTCAAATACTTCCTACACATCTTCCAAAACTGTCAAAAAACTTAGCTAAATGCAAGTTGAAAATGATTGTTAACCATTCACCTGTTGCAGAAAGATTTTTAAAGAATATTTTTGACAAGCAAGCTTTAACACAGCATTCAATACTGGTGGCTTCAACAACAGATTGAATTGACCAGTTTTATTCAATGCATTCAAGCAGAGAACATCGCCTGGATCAGCAAAATCAGACCGGGCGTAAAAAGATCTCTGATTCAAATTTGTTTCGTGCTGATTTCATTGATCTCATTCAGGACAATGGATTTAGCCTTAAAATATCTCGATTGTTCTCCTACTCATCAAACAAACCCTACCACGTGTGGATAGAGACAGGTACAATTCTGATAATGCCCTTTCAACACACTAGAATAGTCTTTCAATTATCCCTTCTGGACTCTCAGCTGAAGAATAGCCACAGGAGGCAGGTACCAATGTCATAGAACCTCACCCCAATATGAGCCATTGTTTTCAGAAGAGGTATAAACATTGCAGTTGGTGTGATGGGTTGGGCAGGGAGAATGTTTCCAAATTATTAAGTGGGACGATGCATTGATTAAGCAGATAGTGGGCAGCACGGTGGCGCAGTGGGTTAGCCCTGTTGCCTCACGGCGCCGAGGTCCCAGGTTCGATCCTGGCTCTGGGTCACTGTCCGTGTGGAGTTTGCACATTCTCCCCGTGTTTGCGTGGGTTTCGCCCCCACAACCCAAAGATGTGCAAAGGTAGGTGGATTGAACACACTAAATTGCCCCTTAATTGGAAAAAAAAATGAATTGGGTACACTAAATTTTTTTTAAAAAAGATTAAGCAGGTAGATCAGGACTGAAAGTAGTTCATCTTAGACAGAATAGGGAGCGAGTCTGTTGACAAAGTTAGGATACTTTTAAGATGTATTAATTATTGTATGTATTCATTGCTGAAAAGATATGCAAGCAATCTAGAGAATATTTAAAATTGTTTAAAGGACATCGAGGGGAGGAAAAATTTCTTAACACACGATTGTGAATCCTTGCAACTTCCAATGCCAAAGGGTCGTGCATGCCCCATCCTTGAGTATATTCAAGGCTGCTATAGACTGATTTTTGGTATCAAATGAATCAAGGAGATATAGGGAATGAGCAGGAAAATGGAGTTCAGGCAGAAAATCAGCCATGATCATATTGAATGGTAGAGCAGTCTTGAGGGGCGACATAGTCTGTTCCTATCTACTGTGCCATTATGCTGGGTCAGAGCAGAGTTCAGGCAACATTACTGTCAATAAAGAAAATTAATGGCAGATATGGATTCAAGTATTTGAAAGATGCAGATGGCATCATGCCTGGTTCTGTATTCGACTCAAACAGCAGAAACAGCTAAGCATATGAACTAGCTGATAGAGAAGTATTTAAAAAAAGCAGGGAACTAACGGAAAACAATGAAGCCAATAGGAGGAGACAGGAATTTGGTTATAGTAAAAGCAAATGACTAATGCCAGAACTAAATGTTGATTAGGCCCCACCCACTAAATAACACGATAGGTGTAGAAAGATGATATGTAAATCCAGAATAGTACTTGAGATTAAACCAAGGTAGGAAAAGAGGACATTGAAATTATTGAAATGCAATTTTAAGAAGATATTAAATCAGAACTTCTGTACTCCACAAGTGGTAACTGTTTGGAATAATTATATGCAAAAGCCTCCATGCTCTCCTTCCACCGTCCAGTCTATTTGCTTTGTTCCTGGGAGAACCTGGCCTGCTCCCACAAATATTAAATCCTCGTGAGCCTACATTCTCACTTTCTTTCCCCAAGTGCCTTTCCCTGTCCTTCTCTTGCCCATCTAGAAAAGATCCATAAAACCTACTAGTCTGCACCCTTCAACTCAGTTCCTCTCAGGAAAGTATCTTGGAAATGGTTTATTACAATAAACATGGCATTTATGGGCAGCACGGTGGCCTACTACTGAGGACCCGGGTTCGAATACCGGCTCTGGGTCACTGTCCGTGTGGAGTTTGCACATTCTCCCAGTGTCTGCGTGGGTTTCACCCCCACAACCCAAAGATGTGCAGGATAGGTAGATTGGCCACTCTAAATTGCCCCTTAATTGGAAAAAATAATTGGGTACTCAAGTTTTTAAAAAAAACTTTTTAAAAAAACATGGCATTTATCATATTATTGTAATCTTCCTGGCAAATAAGAGAGGTGAGAGTATTAGCGATGCTGAAACAAAGATGGATGGCATGATGGGGTCAGACATCATTAGGACACGAGGGCAAAGGGTTGAAAGGCCTATTCTTGTCATTGTGTTACTGGTTTGGCTTTAAATTCCATTTCAACATATTCCAAAGTATGCATGGCTCATTAAACAGACCTTTAAAGAAGTGTGTGATATCATTTAGACCTCATCTTGTCCCCATTGCTGTCTTTGTCAAGGTGTACCTCAATTTCTCATTAAAACCCTGAACAATTGCTACACTGAAATTGCCAACCAGTTTTCAATGTCTACCGTTCAAATGTCTAGCAATTTAGATTATAATGGGGACAGAATGCTCTTTTAAATGGTCCGACCTCATGCAGCACAACACAGATTAACATAATGCAGAATTGATAAATTTATTCAAGACGTTATTATATTGTGCATTCTATACAAGCGTATCAACAGAAGCTTCTGTTGCCACCAAAAGTTCCCACAATTGAGTATAAATACAGTTATATAATTACAGGTGGTGGAGAGAGAGAGAGAACAGGGTGTAGACAAGAATTTACTCCCTTAGTTCAGTAGCTTTGCCCCACCACCCCCTCCGAAAAGAAGTCCCACCAGCATTTTTCCACTAGATTGCTTTTCAAATCTCTCCTGCCCTACCTCTACCTCTTGGTCTCCTTCCTTAAATTCCTCGTCCCCGTTTAGTGCTTTCTCTGGATCCTCCCTGTTCCGTGGCCATACAGAAACTGAACCCTGGCATCCAGAGGGCTGTCCCACGACTGCTTCGCCTGGCCTTATGAAGGTATTACCACACACAGCTCTGTGCCTCTGCAATATTATTAAAAACAATTGTAAAAACTGAAATTTTAAAATTTAATACCACAGCTATGCATGGTATGAAAAGGACAAGTAACAGGGAACAGTAATTTTAGCACAGTAAACCATCCTACAAGCCAAAGCTTATGATTCATCTGCTGGTTACTACTGTTTGTTTCCGATTAACTCTGCTGTTTTCTGTGTATTCCATAATCTCCCTGCCCTAATACAATATGCATGGATTCTGAACAGTTAATTTTAGTGAATCAAATTTTCCAATATTAAAAAGTATCAGCAATTCCCAGCCTCCCTGCCAGAACTGAAATCCTTGTCACCTATGTTGGTGACCTATTTACTATCCCAGGAGAACACTGAACAATTCTGGCATTTCATGTCCCTCTCCATCTGCATGTCATTCCCCCGCCCCCCAACAAGTCTTGCACCAGGTTTTCCAACTCTCACTTTCCTCCCTTGCCAGTACCTACCCCTCACAATTCGTACCTTTTCCATTCTTCATTTCCTGCCATTTGTTCTGCCTCGCTTTGCCCCACTTCTGATGGTGCTATTCAAATGAGTTCTATCTATCTTAAATGTCAGTGAAACTAGGAATTTAAAACTTTCAACATCTGTATTTTCCAGAAGGTTTGCAGTGCACATTCATTTCGTACATGTGCCGAGAGATGAAATGGAAAAAGGTTTGGGGAGTCCCAATATTCAATGTTTTAAAAATGTCACATTGCTGTTTAGACAAGTTCCCGGGTTTCCCCAATATGAAAATATTCCAATATTAGGAGGTTATGCTGCATGATATCAGATGTTGTACAATGAACTGAAGGGTCGTTAGTATATAATCAGATTATGATGGTTATATCAGAACCTAGATCACGGGAATCTGGGGCAGGACAACAAACCGTTTAAAATACTGTATTAATCTTCAGAATTAAGAACACAAGGAGGAGTAGACCATAAGGTCTCAAGCCCGCTCTGCAATTCAATACGATCTCCAGCCTCAAACTCAGATTCTCTGAGGCACCAGAAAATTTCTCTCTCAACCCTGAATACACTTTCTTAAATTTAAAAAAAAATCCAATTAAGGGACAATTTAGCGTGGCCAATCCACCTGCCCTGCACATCTTTGGGTTGTGGGGGTGAGACCCACGCAGACACGGGAAGAATGTGCAAATTCCACACGGAACCCTGGATATACTCAATGAGTATAATTCAACCTTCTGGGATAGAGAATTCTAGAGATTTACAATAATTTCAGTGAAGAGATTTATTCTCCTGCTAAACAATAGGCCCCTAATTTTATTACCATATCCAAATCAACTTGTCAGCATGTTAATTTAACACCGGCAATATGCCGTCAAAAACCTCTCTTATTTACACCCCCCCCCTCCCCATGTTTCTTTGCATTATGTAACATCCACATCCAACTAGCAATACGTCCTCTGCAATGCAGCTCTAAGCCAGTTGCTAGGCGGTAAACAAGAACAGCCAGGATTGGATTTTCCCCATAGGATGATCCTTATAATTAGTGTCTCCCTTCACAGCACACACAAGGTTGGGTACTCGGCAGAACAGGGAAACTAAACCAGTGTCACAAATACTTCATGAAAGATAAAAATTTGCAGGTGGCACGGTGGCGCAGTGGTTAGCACTGCTGCCTCACGGCGCTAAGGTCCCAGGTTCGATCCCGGCCCCGGGTCACTGTCTGTGTGGTGTTTGCACATTCTCTCGTGTTTGCGTGGGTTTCGCCCCCACAACTCAAAAAAGATGTGCAGGGTAGGTAGATTGGCCACGCTAAATTGCCCCTTAATTGGAAAAAAAGAATTGGGTACTCTAAATTTTAAAAAAAGATAAAACTTTGGTTGCTTCACGCCTGGCAATTTAGAGATTTTTCCAAAAAAAGTTAACATACAAGATGTTAAATGTTTAAAAGTCAAATTAGCTGTTTCGCCATTCCTTATGAGGGCATCAATATCATATTCAAGTCAGTGGAGTCTGCTGCAACTTAGGTTACAACCTACCACTTTAGCAACATATTAATTCAAAATAAAACGGTAAGCTGTTCCTCAACAGTTCAAGTTATATTAGTCACTGTAGCTAAAAACTAAAGGCAGATTCACAAAAAGCCTGTGGATAATTGCACCCAGTGTGGTATGCTGCCAGAAAGACTCATGTAAACGGAACTAGCAACGGCAAATAGTGTGCTGATGTTCCAACTCTGGGATTCATCCATGGAAAATCCCAGTTCCAATTAAAAGATCACATTGGATGAAATTTTCCCAGTGACTGGTCATTTTGGGCATGAAAATTGGTTCGATTCATGCTCTGTTCTGGTGTGAATCTGATCTCAATCTTCCCGTTCTTGGTGCAACACCCCAGGTGAATCATGCAGATTTGGAGTCTCCGGGTGCCTAATTTGCCCAAACTGGGTCACATTGTTCACTGTTAGCAAGGTCCTTCTGCACTCACTTCTAGTCAAGCCAAAGGATGGCAATGTGGAGACCTGCTCCATGCAGTCAATGCCAGCAGCTCAACAGGGAGGACCCACAGCCAATGCTGCAAATAAATGAATGACCTCGTTTAAGCTGCAAGGGCGAGTGACTACCAGTCTCCTCCTGACATCAGTCCCATCAGTTACACCTGGAATCTGAACACTAATCCACTGCACCAGACCCACTAACATCCTCCTCAAATCCCCTGGCACTCATCATCATCCCTTCCTGTCCAGACACTGTGCCTACATATGCCACCTGCCACACCACCCCTGAGCTGTCAGCGGTCTGGCTTACACACTCCTGTCCCCCACCGCAGGAGAAATTAGCTCACAATAAAAGGAAGGGGGAGAACACGGGGCGGGAGAATGCCAGGGTTGCGTCTCCTCACCTCCATGACGATGGAGATAGCAGGAAAGCAGTGAGGATCCACTGTACTTCATCCATAGGATTTGCTTCAACCGAGAGCTAAGCTCCCCAGATTCTAGTTCCTCCCTGTCACCTGTGGTCGGGTCATCTGGAGACACCGCTCCCTCCCCCGTGACCACTAGCAGCACCTCAGTGGAAAGCTCGGAGGAAATCACCAATCAGGTGTCACAGGCATCACCCACACCCACCGTCCACCAGCGCAGGGACGCGCACCTCAGTGATATTAGCAGGTAGGCGTCTGGGTCACCATCTGGTGAGCACCATACAACTTCTGCTGCACATCAGGTGGAGGCAGGAATTTCCAAGGGAGCAGGTATTCGGAGGTTTGTCCCCCAGCCAGATGCCTGGGAAGGTTCTCCCCACGCTCCTGGAAATGCAAAGTCAGAACCGGGAAATCCAGGAGGGTGTGTCAACAGCATTACAGTAACTGCAAGGCTGATTGGAGCACCCTCAAAGCCTTCACGCACAGGAGATGGTGCAGGCACCAATCAGCTTCAAGTAGCTTGGTCATCCTTATATGAAGTTGAACAACGGACTAGGTTTTTGTTAAACTAGAAGATGAACTGAATCAAACAGGCAGACTTGCCGGAAACGGAATTAGTCTTAAAAAAAAGTTCCATAATACAACAATTCTGAGTAATTACAGATTACAGCCAGTCCTGCAATATTTTCTGAAGAACGCAGATTACACCAACAGCTATGCGTTAAACTTCAACTGTTTGTAAAGTTGTTTTTTTGGCAGTGTAGCCAATATCACATGGGAAAAAACAAAACCGATGGCTTATATACTTTTAAGTAATAGGATCAACACTTACCATCTTTCTCAGTTTCTTCTGCAGACAGATATCATGCACGACATGAATGTTCCAACGTACCTGTGTAAGAAGCATAAACGCATTGTCTGCTCGGAGGTTCTTCTTCAAGAACTCCACACAGTGTGCTTCAAGGGCAGGTACTGCATACTTTTTAGCTGTGTACAGTGTAGTCATAACAGTTTCTGGTCCAATCTGGACTTCGTCAGAATAAAGGAATCTGGAGAAAAATACAAATACGTCAAGTCACCTTTCCGGAACTTTAAATATATTACACTTTTTTTTTTAAATTTAGTGTACTCAATTCATTTTTTCCAATTAAGGGGTAATTTAGCGTGGCCAATCCACCTACCCTGCACATCTTTGGGTTGTGGGGGCAAAACCCACGCAGACACGGGAAGAATGTGCAAACTCCACACGGACAGTGACCCAGAGCCGCGATCGAACCTGGGACCTCAGCGCCGTGAGGCATCAGGGCTACAAATACATTAAACATTGGTCTGGCACAGAAATTTAATTCAGGCCTTAAAGAGGATAATGGAAAGGGTGGCACGGTGGTTGGCACTGCAGCCTACGACGCGGAGGACCCGGGTCACTGTCTGTGTGGAGTTTGCACATTCTCCCCATGTCTGCGTGGGTTTCACCCCCACAACCAAAAGATGTGCAGGGTAGGTGGATTGGCCACGCTAAATTGCCCCTTAATTGGAAAAAAAATAATTGGGTACGCTAAATTTATATTCAAAAAAAGGATAATGGATTGTGCTGGGCAGGAGAATTTGACTCGAATTAATTAATTTTGATGGTTTCATACACTGCCAGATATGCTTCAATTCATAAGCAAACATATTATGGGTCACATTAAAATTGAGGGTTCCTTTACCCTAGCCCTAATCCTTTAGCCAAATTCAAAATCGGAATTTCTATCTAAATTTCTTTTAAGGGCACATTTCCAGAAAGCTGCCTGGATTGTACAAAATAGGGGGAGTTTAAAATCTGTGGTTTGCAGACGGCATCACCATTGAAGTTCCAAGATGAGAATATTCAGTATATCCTGGAGAACAATGCAACATAAAAATCAGCCCAGAGTATAAAGAATGGTCACATAAGTAGTGCACACATGGCCCATCAGCCAAGGCTGAAGATGTCATCTCAAGTCCACACACAATTTCAAGCATGATGTGGATTCACCTGAGGAAGGAGCTGTGCTCCGAAAGCTCGTGTTTGAATCAAACCTGTTGGACTTTAACTTGGTGTTGTAAGACTTCTTACTGAAAGGGCAGCACGGTGGCCTAGTGGTTAGCACAAACGCCTCACGGCGCTGAGGTCCCAGGTTCGATCCCGGCTCTGGGTCACTGTCCGTGTGGAGTTTGCACATTCTCCCCGTGTCTGCGTGGGTTTCGCCCCCACAACCCAAAAATGTGCAGAGTAGGTGGATTGGCCACGCTAAATTGGCCCTTAATTGGAAAAAAAAAAATTGGGTAATCTAAATTTAAAAAAAAAAAGACTTCTTACTGAATTTCAAGCATGGCACTGCACAGTAACCAGAAGCAGGAATCCCTTCCCTGATCTCGGGCCACTGCAGCCAATGGTAATATCTGCATTTCTAATAATTCAGCACATACAAGAGACAGAACCTCGCTAGGCCTATGCTGGTTATAAGCATAGATAAGTTTGACAAAGAGTCATTGGACTGGAAACATTAGCTCTTTTATCTCCCTACAGATGCTGCCAGACCTACTGAGATTTTCCAGCATTTTCTCTTTCGTTCCTATGCTGGTATTATACAGCAGACAATGTTACTGACATACTAGATCAATGGACACTTTATCACATTTGCTTCTTACAAAATTTGTACCATCTATCAAAGACTTAGAAGATGCAACAGTCCTGTTACCATGAACTCTGGAGCAGTGGAAGCATCAAAGTCATAACCCAGAACCAAAATGATACAGCATTACAGCAAATGGGTCATTTTGGTCCATTTGCCCATGTTGGCCCAACGACCCAGGTTCCCTTTCTAAACCCATCTTCCTGCACACAGCCCATAGAACATAGAAAATACAGTGCAGAAGGAGGCCATTCGGCCCATCGAGTCTGCACCGACCCACCCAAGCCCTCACTTCCACCATATCCCCATACCCCAATAACACTTCCTAATCTTTTGGTCACTAAGGGCAATTTATCATGGCCAATCCACCTAACCTGCACGACTTTAGACAGTGGGAGGAAACCCACGCAGACACGGGGAGAGCGTGCAGGCTCTGCACAGACAGTGACCCAGCTGAGAATCGAACCTGGGACCCTGGCGCTGTGAAGTCACAGTACTAACCACTTGTGCTACCGTGCTGCCCTGGCAGCTAAGGGGCAGATCCAGGTACTTTTTAAAAATGAGTTTAGGGTCTCTGCCTCCAGCACTAACTTGGGCAGCAAATTCCAGACACCCACCACCCTCTGCATAAGAAGGTTTTTCCTCATGTCATTCTGCCACTTATGTATTGCACAGCAGACTATAACTAGCTTGAATCCATGACGCCTGGTTTTTGAACTCTGGTCAGGGAAACAGGTTCCTCCTGTCTACTCTATCTCCACCCCTCACAATTTTGTACACCTCAATCATGTCACCCCTCGGCCTTCTCTGCTCCAAACCAAACAACCCCAACCTCTCCACACAGCTACAATTCTCCAGCCCTGGTAACATTCTGGTAAATTTTTGCACTCTTTCCAGAGCAATTACATTCTTCCTTTTGTTTTTAAATTCAGAGTACCCAATTCATTTTTTCCAATTAAGGGGCAATTTAGCGTGTTCAATCCACCTACCCTGCACATCTTTGGGTTGTGGGGCAAAACCCACGCAAACACGGGGAGAATGTGCAAACTCCACACAGACAGCGACCCAGAGCCGGGATCGAACCTGGGACCTCGGCGCCGTGAGACTGCAGTGCTAACCACTGTGCCACTTAATTGGAAAAGAAAATGAATTGGGTACTCTAAATTTAAAAAAAAAAGTTTTTTAAAAATAGATATGCTCTTGGTTTAATGTCCTCCAAAAGATTACTTTCTATAAAAACAGTGATACCATTAATAGTAACAAGTAACTCTTGCCACCAATAATTCCAATTGAGCAATTGCATTAAAATAGCACAATTAAACAACTTTGAATTTACATAGTAGACAATACTGTCTGAAATGCTCAGATATTTTTTATTTTATTAAATTTAGAGTACCCAAAATTCTTTGTTTTCCCCCAATTAAGGGGCAATTTAGAGTAGCCAATCCACTTACCCTGCACATCTTTGGGTTGTGGGGGTGAGACCCACGCAGACACGGGGAGAATGTGCAAACTCCACACAGACAGTGACCCGGGACCGGGATCAAACCTGGATCCCCAGCGCCGCGAGGCAGCCGTGCTAACCACTGCGGCCCTCCATCCATCAATCTAAATTTCTCTAAATTTATTTTAAAAAATATTTATGATATCAGGGCAGCACGGTGCAGTGGGTTAGCCCTGCAGCCTCACGGCACCGAGGTCCCAGGTTCGATCCCAGCTCTGGGTCACTGTCCATGTGGAGTTTGCACATTCTCCCCGTGTTTGTGTGGGTTTCGCACCCACAACCCAAAAATGTGCAGAGTAGGTGGATTGGCCACGCTAAATTTGCTCCTTAATTGGAAAAACATGAATTGGGTACACAAATTTATTTAAAAAAATTTAAGATATCTTAGCTTGCGTCTTAATCTTGTATGCAAGTTCCAATCATTTATTGCATTATCTGCATATTAAAAGATTTTCATTACTTTTCCTTCAGTGGAACTGGTTGTTTACCCTGCATGGCACCAACACTGTTGCTGGACACCCAGAGAAACCCTCAACCTGGTGCCACAATCAAACAGATTTCAGGAAAGTCCACATCACAGTGACCAGTCGATCGCTGTAGGCAGCTTTCTTCAGGGCCAGTGGCTAGCTGTTACGTTGCAGCAGACTGCGAAAACCCAGCCCAATATAAAAAACAGAAATCAGGCCGGCTAGAAAACTCATAATTTTGATTTATATTTCTGGTTTGATCTCTGCTATTTAAAAAGTCAAGTTGAATTTGCAAATATTATCCTTCAACAATGTAGACGATCAGAACTCATTAGTAATCTTGGCAGAACTGCCACGCTATCGTAGGAAAATGAAATAAAGGCAGCAATGCTCCAACTTGATGGTGGTATCAATATAAATTCTTGACTGGTCTTGGCAAAATTATAAAAATCAGAGAGCAAGCTCACTTAAAAAACAAAGCACCGCAGAATCGGCGTGGCCACACAGAATTTTCAATAACTCTAGGAATGAGCTACTGTCATGGGCCAGGGTTTAGAGAACCCCAAAGTGTATCATGGAATTCACCTGACCCACAACTTTTACTAGATTGTGGTATGGGGAGCACACGGCCCACTCTACAGGTGTGGTACAGCAGAAATGGAAAAGTATTTTTTAAAGCAAAACAATGTTTATTCTATGAACTCAAGTTAACCTTTTTAAAACATACAGTGAACATCTTAGCAACCATCAATTCAAATACAACCCACAAAGACTACAACACTAAGTAAACATTTAAGCTTTCCTTTTTAACATCCATACGACTTAAAAACAAAATCTTTATCAGAAGCACATCAGGTTAAAGTTACTATTGAAAACATTTATAATTCTGAATTCACCAATTGAGCAAGAGATAGTCTTTTGATGGCAGCAGTACAGCTGCTGTGTCTGGCTTCAGCTCCAACACCGAAAACAAAACTAAAACACACCCTACAGCCTGCTCAAAAACAAAAATAAAAAGCTGACAGACAGCCCAGCTCCACCCACTGTCTGACATCACTGCAGTAGTAAACACCCATTTCTAAAAGGTATTCTCACTACAGATATTTATATACATACCCATTTATAAACACCCATTTCTTAAAGGTACTCCCACATGACACTACAAAGATGAAGAGCATGCAGTGTGTGTGACAGCTTACTCATTTGGCATGCCCAACACAATTTTGTCACAATACCAATTAGTGGTATCACAATGAACAAAATGTATATGAAACAGGGCCATTTATGCAAGTTTTGAAAAATCAAGTGGGTGTGCAGAGATTGCCGTCCGTCTACTTGGTACGGTTGAACAGGTTGGGCAGCACGGTGGTTAGCACTACTACCACACAGCGCCAGGGATCTGGGTTCACTTCCAGCCTTGGGTGACTGTGTGGAGTTTGCACTTATGCCCTGTGTCTGCGTGGGTTTCCTCCCATAGTGCAGAGATGTGAATTGGCCATGCTGCATTGCCCCCGAGCGTCCGGGGAAGTGCAGGTTAGGTGGGGATAGGGTGGGGAAATGGGCCTAGGTGGGTTGCTCTTTCGGAGGCTCAGTGCAGACTCGATGGGTCGAATGTCCTATTCCACACTAGGGATTCTATGAGAGAGAACCCATACAAGGGAAAAGAAGTCTCCCTGGAACTGATCTAACAAAATCGAGCAACTTTAGTTTTATTTAACCCTAATTCAGGGAGATTTGAGCTAAGGGAGCGAGCAGCTGGAAAACAAATAAATCCAAAAGCAGAATAGCTAGATGAAAAACTTTGGACGTAATAAGGTACACCACAGCATCATGTTCCTATCAAGTTTAACATAAGAGAATGATTTACAATTAGTGATATGCTTGTGATCTGTTAATTTTGCACTGAACAAATATTTTACTTGGAACCAGGATTTTCAAACTTAATAAATCACTCACTCACCTGCTTGAATACACAATACTGAATTTAAGACCTACTGTCTTTCAAAGAATCTTTTCAAATTTCAAAATGGACTTTCAATTTGCATGCCATTTTCGCAGAATCTAACCTTTTGCAATACCAAATACAGAGAATCTGTCCCTGTCCTTTACAGCCCTGCAGTTCCAAAGACCCCTCAACATAAAACATCCCAAGGCACTGCACAGAAACATGGTCAAAGAAAGATTTAGGTCACTAAACTGTCAGAAACATTTTCTCATCCAGACATGTAACAGCAATGACTTGGTCGATAAATATATTATGTAGTAATGTGTACTTCTACACAGAACAGTAACAGTTTAATCAACGGTCTGTGTGGATTTCTGTCAGAACAGTTATTCTCCATGGATTGATTTTCAGCAGTTGTCAGTAAATAACTATGGACACCGGCTGAAACCAAAATCAGACTAACTCCTCTGCGGCATCATCTACCCCACACTTGGAAACAGGAACTGTGCATTAAAGGTGGATATTGTTCACAGCATTGCATTCCAGTGCATGCCACCACTTCGAGTACAAGAGGGGAGAAACTTGGCCTTAAATCACCACCGCTGGATGAGGGTCAGCTAATGAAATATGATTGAAAATTTAGGAATATCGCTGCACAATCAACCAGTACCATGAATATGCTAAACCATCTGAACCATTTTTATTTCTTCTAAAACATTTTTTAATTCTATAGCTCTAACCACTGCAGTTGCCACATAGAAAAGGACCAAGTGGGAGAAATAATGGAGATCCACAGGGCTTCCTGTCAGCTAACAGGTAAAGTTAACGTATCCGATGGGATATTAAATGACATGCTGGAAAAAAGTCACAGGTTCAAGTCCCAGGATTTCTTAAACTGAGGGAGGGCAAGGTACCAGACTGAAGCTTCCAGATTATCCAAGGTTTCCAGATCCTGCTCTGTATCCAGTAACCCCTCCACTAGAAAGTGTGCATCAACTTCAGACAAAATTAGGCTCAAGTGGAATGATTCGCAAGTTGAGCAGCCTGCCACATTAAATTATTCGCAAATACATTTAAATGCAAAACAGTCATGCGATCAAAGCTGCCAGCCCAGTAAAACACAGATAGCTTCAGTTATTTAAAATAAGCTTTTGAAGCCTGGCAGTGAAAGAACAGTAGCAAGAAAGAAAGTCATACGAATTTGGCAGCTGTATCGCGTTGAGCTGGTGCATCATTACAGTTTCTCACTGAAACGATCAGCAGAAAACATCACACTGAGGTGGCAATTTACACGATAGATAATTCCAAAGCATTGCAAGCTTGGCAAGAGCGACCAGGTGCCACGTTCAATAAACATATAGCAGAGCAGGCAGCTTAAAGAGGAGCATAAACACGGTGCTGTCAGCAAACGGTTAATACACAGCGGGGTCGCTAGGTCTTCAATTCCATAAATGATGCAACAGTGGAAAAGAACTGGGTGGGGCAGTAAGGCGGGAACCTGGGGCCCTGTGAGAAATAAACAATAGGTGTGTGGGTGACAGTGACTGTAATGAAGAACCTGCAGCAAGCGCTCAGGGTTTTATACACACACAGGATGGGATTTGGCGAATGTGCAGCTGGTGGGTGGGCAGCGAGACAGCCAGCGCCCTGGCTGCGGAAATCACTCAGTAACCGGAGTGTCCCTCCCCCCACCCCCACAGAGCAGGACCACCCCCCCCCCCCCCCCCCCCACAGAGCAGGACCAACCCCCCCCCAAACAGAGCAGGACCAACCCCCCCCAAACAGAGCAGGACCAACCCCCCCCCCCAAACAGAGCAGGACCAACCCCCCCCCAAACAGAGCAGGACCACCCCCCCCCACTCCCACAGAGCAGGACCAACCTCTCCCCCCCCCCCCCCCCCACAGGGCAGGGACCCACCCCCCCCCCCTCACAGAGCAGGACCAACCCCGCCCCCCCAACAGAGAAAGACCACCACCCCACAGGCAGGACAACCCCCCCCCCCACAGAGCAGACCATACACCCCCCCCCACCACAGAGCAGGACCATACACACCCCCCCCCCCCCCCCCACAGAGCAGGACCATACACCCCCCCCCCCCCCACAGGGCAGGACCATACACACCCCCCCCCCACAGGGCAGGACCATACACACCCCCCCCCCCCACAGGGCAGGACCATACACCCCCCCCCCCACCACAGGGCAGGACCATACACCCCCCCCCCCCCCAGAGCAGGACCATACACCCCCCCCCCCCCACCACAGAGCAGGACCATACACCCCCCCCCCCCCCACAGAGCAGGACCATACACCCCCCCCCCCCCCCCCCCACCACAGAGCAGGACCATACACCCCCCCCCCCCCCCCACCCCCACAGAACAGGACCATACACCCCCCCCCCACCCCCACAGAACAGGACCATACACCCCCCCCCCCCCCCCCCCCCGGAACAGGCGGTGACCGCCCCCCGACTCCTCACAGAACACCCAGGCCCCGGGGTAGATTACCGGCTCCCCCCAGCCGCCAGGCCCAGGGGTAGATTACCGGCTCCCCCCGGCCGCTAGGCCCAGGCCCCGGGGTAGATTACCGGCTCCCCCCGGCCACCAGGCCCAGGGGTAGATTACCGGCTCCCCCCCGGCCGCCAGGCCCAGGCCCCGGGGTAGATTACCGGCTCCCCCCAGCCGCCAGGCCCAGGGGTAGATTACTGGCTCCCCCCCGGCCGCCAGGCCCAGGCCCCGGGGTAGATTACCGGCTCCCCCCGGCCGCTAGGCCCAGGCCCCGGGGTAGATTACCGGCTCCCCCCCGGCCGCCAGGCCCAGGCCCCGGGGTAGATTACCGGCTCCCCCCGGCCGCTAGGCCCAGGCCCCGGGGTAGATTACCGGCTCCCCCCCGGCCGCACTCACTTGAGCAGCGCCAGGAAGGCGGCGGGCTCCACGTCGGGCAGCTCTATCTCGGCCGAGCTGGTGGCCATGCCGCCGTTGAACATGGCATCGAAGACGGCGCTGCCCACGGCCAGCACGAAGCGGTGAGCGGGGATGCGCTGGGAGCCCAGGCCCTTCCCCACCAGGAAATGGACGTCGCTGAGAATCTCGTTGTTGAAGAGAAAGGCGAATCTCTCCTTCACCGTGGTCTTGCCGGCCTGCCAGTTATACATCGGCTCTCGGAAAATCACCACCGCGGCGGCAGCCGGGCCTGAGGCCGGCGGGGAGCAGCCGGTACCCGGAGCGGGAACACAGCCGGGGCCCAGGCCCGGGCTCCCCGCACCCCCACCGCCCCCATTGGCCTGGTTCCCCCGGCTGCCGGCGCCAAGGCCGCTCCCTCCCGCCGCCGCCATCTTGGACTCCATCTGTTTACAGCCGGCCGGCCCCGGCTCCGCTTAAAGGGGAATCCCCCCCGGGTCCCAGCAGCTCCCAGCAGCCCCGGGTCCCAGCAGCTCCCAGCAGCCCCGGGTCCCAGCAGCCCCGGGTCCCAGCAGCTCCCAGCAGCCCCGGGTCCCAGCAGCTCCCAGCAGCCCCGGGTCCCAGCAGCTCCCAGCAGCCCCGGGTCCCAGCAGCTCCCAGCAGCCCCGGGTCCCAGCAGCTCCCAGCAGCCCCGGCTCCCAGCAGCCCCGGGTCCCAGCAGCCCCGGCTCCCAGCAGCCGCAGCTCCCAGCAGCCCCGGCCCCAGCAGCCCCCGATCCCAGCAGCTCCAAGCAGCCCCGGGTCCCAGCAGCCCCTGATCCCAGCAGCTCCCGGGTCCCAGCAGCCTGATCCCAGCAGCAGCCCCCGGGTCCCAGCAGCTCCCAGCAGCCCCGGGTCCCAGCAGCCCCGGGTCTCAGCAGCTCCCAGCAGCCCCGGGTCCCAGCAGCCCCCGATCCCAGCAGCTCCCGGGTCCCAGCAGCTCCCGGGTCCCAGCAGCCCCCGATCCCAGCAGCCCCCGGCCCCGATTAAAGGGGAATCAGCCGTCCCAGCAGCGGGTCCCAGCAGCCTCCGGGTCCCAGCAGCCCGGCCCCGCTTAAAGGGGACCCCCCCCCCCGTCCCAGCAGCGCAGCCCCGCTTAAAGGGGAATCCGCCCGGTCCCAGCAGCCCAGCCCTGCTTAAAGGGGAATCCGCCGGTCCCAGCAGCTCAGCCCCGCTTAAAGTGGAATCCGCCCGGTCCCAGCAGCGGGTCCCAGCAGCCAAGCCCCAGCCTGGTCCCAGCAGCCCGTCCCAGTCCGTCCCAGCAGCCCAGCCCCGCTTAAAGTGGAATCTGCCCGGTCCCAGCAGCCCATCCTAGTCCGTCCCAGCAGCCCGGCCCCGCTTAAAGGGGAATCTGCCCGGTCCCAGCAGCCCAGCCCCGCTTAAAGGGGAATCCGCCCGGTCCCAGCAGCGGGTCCCAGCATCCCGGCCCCACTTAAAGGGGAATCAGTCCAGTCCCAGCAACAGGTCCCAGCCCGTCCCAGCAGCCCGGTCCCAGCAGCCAGATCCCACCAACCAGATCCCACCAACCAGATCCCAGCGGCCAAGTTTAAGGTGGTGCACAGGGTGCATATGAATCGGGAGAGAATGGTTCTTTCAGGAGGTAGCAGATGAGTGTGAGGTGTGGGCGGGGGCCAGCGAATCACGCGCACATTTTGGGGTTGTGAAAAATTGGGAAGATTCTAGGCGGGAGTGTTCACGGTCTTAGCCAGGGTAGTGGAGGAGGGAGTGGACCCGGACCCTTTGGTGGCGATATTTGGGGTTTCAGAGAAGCCGGAGCTCATGGAGATGAGGAAGGCCGATGTCGTGGCCTTCGCCTCTCTGATTGCACGGAGACGAGTTTTGCTGGAGTGGCGGTCGGCATCGCCACCGGGGGTAGCAGCATGGTTGGGTGACCTGTATGACTTCCTGCGGTTAGAGAAGATAAAGTATCAGTTAAGAGGCTCAGCAGGGGAGCTTGAGAAAAGGTGGGGGATGTTTGTGACCATGTTTGAGGAGCTGTTCGTCGCAGGAGGGTGGGTGATGGGGAGGGGGAGGGTGAAAAAGGAGAAAAATCTGTACAAACTGTATAGTTGATTGTTGGGAAGAATGTTTCCCGGGGTGTTTATTTGCTGTAACCTACTTTGATACAAGTTTGAATAAAATGCGTTTAAAAAAAAATACATCTTCATTCACCTGAGAAAGGAGCAGTGCTCTGAAAGCTAGTGATTTGAAACAAACCTGTTGGGCTTTAACCTGCTGTTGTAAGACTTCTTACTGTGCCCACCCCAGTCCAACGCCGCCATCTCCACATCACAACAACTAGGAGTCGGCAATTTAGCCTTCCGAGCCTAACACCCTCAATATGACCATGGCTGATCCCATCCTGGCCTCAGGTCCACCGCCCTGCCCGTTCTCCATGACCCTTCAACCCATTATCGATTAAAAATCTGTCCAACTCCTCCTTAAATTTACTGACTGTCCCAGCATCCACCGCACTCTGGGGTAGCGAATTCCACAGACTCACAACCCTTTGGGAGAAGTCGTTTCTCCTCAAATCTGTTTTAAATTTGCTACCTCTTATTCTAAGACTCTCATTTTAGAATGTCCCACAGAGGAAGCATCAGCTCCACGTCTACTTTATTCACACCTTTTAGCATTTTGTATACCTCAATTTGATCTCCCCTCATTCTTCTAAACTCTTCTGCAAACTCTTCTAAAAACTTCTAATAGTGTATCGGCCTAAACTGTTCACTCTCTCCTCATACGACTACCCCTCATCTCTGGTGTAAACCTCCTCTGAACCTCCAATGTCGCTACATCTTTCCTCAAATAAGGGGACCCAAACTGTGCACAATACTCCAGGTGGGGTCTCACCAATGCCTTGTATTGTTGCAACAACACTTCCTTACCTTTATACTCAGTTCCTTTTGCTACAAATGTCAACATTCCATTCACTTTATTTATTACCCGCTGTGCCTGCATGTTCCCTCTGCATTGAAGCTCCCCAAAATCTCTCCCCATTTGGATAATAAGTTGCCTTTCCATTTTTACAACCAAATTGGACGATCTCACGCTTATCCATGTCACAGCATGTCCCATTCCTGAAGGATATCAATGAAGGTGTTGGGTTTTTACTGCAGCCCTCATGGTTATTTTCTGATGCTAGTCCACTAATTATGGACTTAGCTGAATTCAATAGCACATTTTATTAAGGGACTTAAAATCGCTATCTGTGGGCTGCTAGGGCCAATCCCGTAACCACTAGGTTACTAAACTTGTCAGCTTTTTATATTGAATATACATTATGAGGCATCATAATGTGACAAGGGGAAAGAAAACCTTATTTTCCTTTTTAAAATCCCACAGTGCGCAAAGACACACCATTGCCCATTCTTACCATTCTGCATTATTTTACATCATCGATCTATTTGGAAATTAACCATCCAGCCTTTTATTTTGTCTCGGCCTTTGAGTTTTCATAACTCAACGTCTTTAGCAGCCAATTAGCTGCTTCCAAATTGTTCAAAATCCATCACGATTGATTGGAAAAAATGCTAACTAATTCAAATTGAAAAATGTGCCATGCAGTAAAATTGCTCACGTTTGTCATTTTGAGTAGGTCATAAAGAGGCAACAGAAAGGAGTCAGTAAAGAAACCCAATATCATCCAATACAGCAGAAATTGTGAAGTACTGTTCAAATCTCACCAGGCTGTGGGCTGCAGAATCAGAGCGGTGTTCAAGGCCTAACTCTGCTCAGTGCTCCTGTCTACTGAAAATCTTGGTGAGCAATGTAGTCAAGCAACGCAGAAAGGGAAGCACCGTGTTGCCACTAGATGGAGCATTATTTTTAAAATATATATTTTCTCTCCCATATGTGAGGCACCCAGGTAGGTTATGGCATCATTTTTAAAAATACACCATTCATAACACCATTAAACGCCATGTCTTCATAAAACTCTGATAGAGAGGATACACAGCAAATACCATTATTTCAGGATGTGGCTTTTACATAACAAGGCTGTCAGGATAGAATGATCCAATGGGCAATCCTGGCTCAGTAACACACATCTGTGCTGGATCTGACATTGGATATATCTGTTGGGGCAATATACTGAATTGTTTCTTCAAGGTTTTTGCAATCGGTTATTACATTTTGAATCATGCAGATAACAGAAATGAAAACGAGTTTCTGTTTTAACCACAAAGTCCGATTGTGCAATCTGTGTCGATATTATGTTATCAAAGACGTTAATGCAGTAAATGCAGTCCTGCCATTGTCATGTCTGTGACTACAGCCACATTTATTGTTGGTTTGGGTGAATCCTCTGGTTTATTGGTGCCGGCAATGCAGTTACTGAGGCTACATTGTGCTCTTGTTCAGGAAATTCTGCAGTAGGGATGCAAAAATATATTAATCAGTTTTAACATCCAGGACCGTGTTTTCCTCTTTTGACTAAAAGTTGAATTACTGACCGGCTGATGAATCTGGAAACATGGTTTTAAACCGTACAATATTGTCGAATACAACTTAATTAAGCAGATTAAAGGGGTAAAGAGCCAATCTTTTTTTAAATAAATTTAGAGTACCCAATTATTTTTTTCCAATTAAGGGGCAATTTAGCATGGCCAATCCACCTACCCTGCACATCTTTTGGGTTGTGGGGGTGAGACCCACGCAGACACGGGGAGAATGTGCAAACTCCACACGGACAGTGACCCAGGGCCGGGATTCGAACCCGGGTCCTCAGCGCCGTAGCGTAGGCAGCAATGCTAACTACTGGTTTAGCTCACTGCGCTAAATCGCTGGCTTTTAAAGCAGACCAAGCAGGTCAGCAGCACGGTTCGATTCCCGTACCAGCCTCCCCGGACAGGCGCCGGAATGTGGCGACTAGGGGCTTTTCACAGTAACTTCATTGAAGCCTACTCGTGACAATAAGTGATTTTCATTTTCACTGTGCCACCTGATGCACTGTACATAGCATCCTTAATCAGCCCACAAATGGGCAGTTAATTATGGAACAAAAGAACAATACAACAGATGCTGGAAATCTGAAATAAAATCTGAAAATGATGGAAAGACTCAGCAGTCTGGCAGCATCTGGGATCCCATCTGGGATCCCGTCTGGGATCCTGTCTGGGTCTCTCCTTCAGCAGGACTGGAAGGGCCGGAAAACTCTGCCCAGTGTTTCGAGTCTGTCTGACTCTTCTTCAAACAGTTGAACAGTAATGGTTGAAGATGCAGGATGGGGAATATCTCTCATCCTAACTCACACCAGGTGGCATCAGTCTGCACCATTTACAAGGTGCACTTGAGCCATTCACCAAAGCTCCTTCAACAGCACCATCCAAACCCGCAACCTCTACCAATTAGAAGAACAAGGGCAACAGATTTATAGGATCATCGCCAGTTGCATGTTCCCTTCCAAGTCACGGACCATTCTAACTTACAGCTATATCGCAAACCCTTCACTGACACCAGGTCAAGATTCTGGAATTCCCTCAGTAACAGGTCTGGAGGTATATCTACAACACATGGATTAAAACGGTGAAGAAAGCAGTTTGAGGGTAATTAGAGATGGGCAACAGCAGATGGCCTTGCTAGCGACACTTATATCCCATGAAGAAATAAAACAAATGCCATTCACCCATCACTGTTACACACACTGGCATCCAGTCACTTCTGACTTGGCAGCATCTCAATTTAAAAATTTCAGCCTTGTTTTTCAAATCTCTCCATGGCCTCATTTCCTCCCTATCCCTGTACTCTCCTCCTACTCCACAACCCTGGGAACTCTCTGCATTCCTCCAATTTAGCCTCTTGTGCACCCCAATTCTTATCCCTCCAACATTTCTTCATTCACCTGTGGAGGCCCAAATGCTCTGGAAATGCCTTGGGAAACCTCACATCTATGTAAAGGCAAACTTGTTGTTTATGCCTTGAGGTGTTTTACTATGTTAAATAGCTGACAAATGTGAAAATATCTTTGCCAAATATTTATAAAATCATACACAAAAACACAAAACGCTGGAAAAACTCAGCAGTTCTGGCAGAGAGAGAAAATAGAGTTAATGTTTCGAGCGCAGTGTGACACTTCATCAGAGCCAAAACGGTTACAAAACCATTATGGGGAGAATAAGTATTTTGTTCTGAACTTTCCTGTAGGTTTCTTATAAAAACTAAAGAATTAAAGGTAGCAGAAAAACCAAAGATAGAGACAGTTTCTAGAATACATTGAGCAATTTAATTAGCTGTGCAATACGGTAGCACAGTGGTTAGCACTGTTGCTTCACAGCTCCAGGGTCCCAAGTTAGATTCCCAGCTGGGACATTGTCTGCACAGTCTGCATGTCTTCCCCGTGTGTGCGTGGGTTTCCTTTGGGTGCTCCGGTTTCCTCCCACAGTCCAAAGATGTGTAGGTTAGATGGATTGGCCATGATAAATTGTCTTTCGTGTCCAAAAAAGGTTAGGTGGGATTACTGAGTTACAGGGATAGGGCGGAAGAGTGGGGTTCCAAGGGCTGGTGCAAACTCAATGGGTCAAATGGCCTCCTTCTGCACATTAAATTCTATGATCTATAATATTCCAGTTTGGGATTCATATCTTCCAGATTGGGCCGTTAATATGTTCAAGGCTTGGAGCAGCACGGTGGCACAGTGGTTAGCATTGCTGCCTATGGGGCTGCGGACCCGGGTTCGAATCCCGGCCCTGGGTCACTGTCCGTGTGGAGTTTGCACATTCTCCCCGTGTCTGCATGAGTTTCGCCCCCACAACCCAAAGATGTGCAGAGTAGGTGGATTGGCTATGCTAAATTGCCCCTTAATTGGGAAAAAGAATTGGGTACTCTAAATTTATTTTTTTTAAAGTATGTTCAAGGCTGAGGTAGACAGATTTCTAATCAGTCAGGGAATCAAGGTTAATGAGATAGGGCAGGAAAGTGGAGTTGGGAGTTGTCAGATCAGATCAATCATGGTCTCATTCAATGGTGGAGCTGACTTGATGGGCCGAATGGCCTATTTCTGCTCCTACGTCTTATGGTCTTATTGATTGCTCAGTTTTTTGCCTTTCATTCTTTATTTATTGGTATTTCTGAGACCATAAGACATAGGAACAGAATTAGGCCACTCGGCCCATCGAGCCTGCTCCGCCATTCAATAATGGCTGATTTGTTTTTCATCCCCATTCTCCTGCCTTCTCCCCATAACCCCTGATCCCCTAATTGATCAATCTTTATTAATGTAACAAGTAGGCTTACATTAACACTGCAATGAAGTTACTGTGAAAATCCCCTAGTCGCCACATTCTGGCACCTGTTCGGGTACACGGAGGGAGAATTCAGAATGTCCAGTTGACCCAACCTGCACATCTTTCCGGACTTGTGGGAGGAAACCTGAGCACCCGGAGGAAACCCACGCAAACACGGGGAGAACGTGCAGACTCCGCACAGACAGTGACCCAAGCCAGGAATGTAACAGTGCTAACCACTGTGCTACCATGTCACCTGTAGCCGATTTGATATTTGGTAATTTAACAGATGGTTCTTGTTTAAAACAGTCATATCTTTTTGATACTAAATGGACATGCTGTGGTTGAGTTTAATCCTCCAGACATGTGATGGTTGATACGGTGTGATAGCTATATGTTAAATATAGGTCTTTTAATCATATAGATAAATACAGAGACCAGGTTCCCTCTGAAAAAGAAGTGCTTGTATATTTATACCATCTGAGTGTACGCTAATATCAAGATATAAAAAGCAATGATAGGGCAACACGGTGGCGCTGTTGTTAGCCCTGCTGCCTCACGGCGCCGAGGTCCCAGGTTCGATCCTGGCTGTGGGTCACTATCCGTGTGGAGTTTGCACATTCTCCCCGTGTTTGCGTGGGTTTCGCCCCCACAACCCAAAGATGCGCAAGGTAGGTGGATTGGCTATGCTAAATTGCCCCTTAATTGGAAATAAAAATTAATTGGACACTCTAAATTTAAAAATGTTTTAAAAAAGTAATGGTAACTAATACACAGGCTAGTGGAAAGGCCATTTCATTTCCACTTCAGTCAAACCATTAAATACATCAAAGGCTCTGCTATATTATTATATATTTTCTTTAGAAAGAGCTACTTAGTATTTACTGTCCTTTGTTCATGAAAATTATTCACTTTAGTTTATTTTTTCAACATAATATTCAATATTACATGTCATCCAAGTTACACTGCGCCACTTTCCAGTCCACAATTCTTATTTGCAACCACATCAGCCTGTTGTAATCAGCAGTCACGCCCTGTTCTGACCGCATCAGCTTTGTAAACAGGAAACTTATGAAATTCTCACCCTTTGGCACAGATGAACATTTTGGCTGCAGCTCACACAAACTTTAACTTTTGCTCTCTTTAAGTCAGCTTTTCTTCCCCTTTAGAAACTATTTAATGCTAACATCCAATTGATCTGTATGTGCACCCAGCGCTTTTGCAGGATGATGTTCAGAGTTAGATTTTTCTGATAGGAAAAGAAGGTACAAAGGTCTGTGAAGACTGAGCAGTTTCAAGTTGCTGCCGAGAGGTGGGGTCAAACCACAAATGCTTTCTGCTATGAAGGTGAAAGTGTCAGATGGAAAGGGACCGAATCATCAGTGTGGACTGTCCCTGATCTGTAGCATTTCCTGAAATAACTCCCTCTCAAGGTTCACTTATCAGGAAGGACTGGTAACTGAGTTTTGTAGCTATCCCAAGCCCAAATAACTCGAGATATTCTATTTCCACCTTAGCTTTGAAAATCCCCAATATAAAAGCCATGATAAATGATCTCTGACAAAACCTGTGACTTCAAAGCTGGCGTGGGAGCTGAATGAATGCAAGCTTCTGCCAGCTTTCACAGAACCCAAGTCTGGAATCTCTGCGAACCAAAATTAAGAAAAGTTTAACTTCTGGAGAGGGTGGGGAATTTGTGATAGTGAATTTGAGTTTGTAAATTCTGATGTAAATTATTAAGTGGAAGAGGAAGGAAATGTGTATGATTTTGGAGGTGGAGTATTTACCTGAAAAAGTGTTAGGAATGTAATGGAGAAGGAAAATGGGAAAGAAATCAAAATACATTTATGGTTAGATGTAAAGTTAAAACTTCCAAAATTCTGCTCGTGTATTGCCATTTAATTTTTGTCCTCCTTTCCTCTGCTGCAAAGTAACTTGCCGAAGTCTCGGGAATTCATAGAATCATAGATCATAGAATCACTGAATCCTACAGTGCCAAGAAGGCCATTTGGCCCATCGAGTCTGCACCAACCCTTTAAATTAGCACTCTACCCATGCCGACCCCGCCCTCTCCCTCTTATACCATGGCCTAACCTACACATCCCAGGACACTAATGGGCAATTTTGCATGGTCAACCCACCTAACCTGCACATCTTTGGACTGTGGGAGGAAACTGGAGCACCCGGAGGAAACCCACGCAGACACGGGGAGAACGTGCAGACTCCGCACAGACAGTGACCCGAGGCTGGAATTGAACCCGGGTTCCTGGCGCTGTGAGGCAGCAGTGGAGGGGGTGCTGGGGAAGGGGTCAGTGTATTGTTTATTATTTACCATGTATGGAACGACCGTGGATTCTCTTTTGGTTTTTCTTGTTTAGTATTTGGGATGCAGGGGAGAGGTTTGGGTTTGTATGTTGGAGGAGATGCTGGTTGGGAGATTGCTACTGTGCTTGTTATTGTTAGTTATCTTTTGTTGCGTGTATATTTGATGAAAAAGTGGGAAATGAGGAGAATAAAAATATTTTTAAAAAACAGTATGAACATGCACAAGCAACATCTCTCTCAGCCCCTAGTCAGTCTGAGGTCACCTGACTCTAACATTTACTTCTATACTAGTGAAACTCCTAGTGGTCATGGGGCAGGCTCAGGGGCCAGAGACTGTGCCAGCCATGCAGGGGACACGAAGACGCAGAAGGAGACCAAGGGTTTATACAACGCATGTGCCCTTCAAGTCCAGTGGCCTTGACATTGATCATTATGAAGTACTTTGAAAGGTTGGTCATGAGACACATCTACTCCAGAATGCCTCGATCCAATGTAATTCGCATACCACCACAACCGGTCCACAGCAGACACTATCTCCCTGGCTGCGTCACTCATCCCTAGAGCATCTCGACAACAAGGACTCCTACATCAGACTCCTATTTATTGACTACAGCTCTGCCTTCAATAGCACAATCTCAGCTTAGCTCATATCAAAGCTCCAAAACCTAGGACTTGGCTCCTCCCTCTGCAACTGGATCCTCGACTCCCTGACCCATAGACCACAATCAGTGAGGATAAACAACAACATCTCCTCCACAATAGTCCTCAACACCGTGGCCCTCAAGGCTGTGTACTTAGCCCCCTACTCTACCCCCTGTACACATCGACTGCGTGTCAAAATTTGGCTCCATCTCCATCCATAGGTTTGCTGATGACACGACTGTAACAACAGAATTTAAGAGATTCTTTGGTGTTATGGATTGTGGATTGTGGGTAGGCATCAATAATTGAGAGTAGTTAATGTTAAGTTTTACTCATTCAATATTCATGGTTTAAGTCAGTAAATATCATCAGAAGTGTAATGGCACAGAGGTGCTTTTTGCCAAATACATTCCTATGTGTGAACTGAAATACACATTAAACGTTAAGGATGAGAGTTTTCAACTAATTGCTCAGCAAATGTAGCACATTCTCCAGAAAGGAGAAAGCTGGGTTGTCAGTGTCCAAGGCACCTGTGTGGGTAGATTCTATGAGGACAATACTCCCAATTTGATTAATAATTTTCAATCATTTTAATCACTATTATGAATGTCCTCCTTTAATCCAGTGGATTTGGAATCTTTTGACAAGCTGCTGAATCAATCCACATTCCAAAAAAGGAGGTATATCTATTAGATAGATTGAGTGCTGATGTCCTAAGTGGCTTTAGAAACACAGAACAACGTACTCAATTTATATCATTAAATTATATAAATTGTAAATATTATAGCAGTGTCTCGATTTTAGAACATAGAACATACAGTGCAAAAGGAGGCCATTCAGCCCATCGAGTCTGCACTGACCCACTTAAGCCCTCACTTCCACCGTAACCCAATAACTCCCCATAACCTTTTTTGGACACTAAGGGCAATTTATCATGGCCAATCCACCCAACCTGCACATCTTTGGACTGTGGGAGGAAACTGGAGCTCCCGGAGGAAACCCACACACACATGGGCAGAACGTTCAGACTCCGCACAGACAGTGACCCAGCAGGGAATCGAACAAGGGAACCTGGAGCTGTGAAGCCACAGTGTGAACCACTATGCTGCCGTGCAGACCTAAAGCTTTAAAACTTCTCGTTTCAATTCCTGCAGGACCTTGCTGCCTGGGCTCTCGCGATCTATCTCTGTTATTTCCAATCCCATTGATTATGGCTCCTTGAGCATCTTTGACTTTAATTGTCCCATTATTGGTGGTCGAGCCTCCAGCTGCCAGACATCAAGCTCTAGAATTCCCTCTCTGAAGCGGCCCACCTCTCTCCTTGCTTCCCCCTCAAATATGCTGCTGACAACCTTACTTTTGATGAAGCGTTTGGCCATCTGTAGCAGTATCTCTCCATGTGTCTCACTGTCAAATTCTGTTTCATAACATTCCTCTGAAGTGGTTTCAGGCCTGTTATTATGTTACGGGTGTTATGTAAAAACTGGTTTGTTTTCTTATTGTTGATGTATCGCAATCTGTTTTTTAACTGCAGATGTTACAAAACCCTACTTTTAAGCAGTCTTCACAAAGCCGTGAACTAAATCAAAAGGACTAAAGAAAGAAGTCATGTTTCAGGGCCAGGTTACTGATTTTTTTTTTCTGTGCAGTGTTATGATCAATGTGCTGTGAACACACTCGGCTAATGTGTGGTCTGTATGGGTGGGGCACAATTCAACCTCCTGCCGTTATCACTGATGGGACTGTGTTTCTGTATGATTAGAATGGAGACTGATCTCTTCTTATCCACTTTGCTAGTCTGGGTTTTTTTCTCCACCCTGCTTGTTCCCATCACCAAGTACATGGGTTTTGCTGCATTTTTTAAAAACAGCGTGAATTAACTCTTTGTGAACCGCTTTACTGTCTCTGAATTATCTCTTCATCCTAGCCTTTTTATAAGCTCCATCACTTTCCAGTAGCTTCCTGGCTGCAGTTTCTCTGATGAGTTTTGCCAGCAGGGCCTTGCAAGTTTTACAAGCTGATAGCCTGAATTTTTCAGATGGCGGGGAACACATCACTGGCGACTCCGAGTTCCCCGTGGCCATTTCACGCTTGAATGAGTTTTGGGTGGCTGCAGGCGAGACTTCGGCCCCTAACTCAGGAAGAATTCCCGCCTTAGAGAGCTGCCAACAACAGGGCTGCAGGGGACAGGGAGCACTGGAGGCCCAGGTAAGTTCAAGGGATCCCAGGGCAGGGAGGGTGTGACAAACCTCAGGAGGCACGTCGGGGGCGATTGGGGTCTCAGAGGAGAGGCCGGGAGGAGGAGGGGGGTTGAGGGAGGCCACAGGACCTTAAAGACCTTAAAGGGGGGAGCACTAATTTCAGAATGGGGCTGCCGATGGAGGCAGCTTTGACAAAGAGTCATCGGACTCGAAACGTTAGCTCTTTTCTCTCCCTACAGATGCTGCCAGACTTGCTGAGATTTTCCAGCATTTTCTCTTTCGTTTCAGATTCCAGCATCCGCAGTAATTTGTGTTTATTCTGTAGCACTATGTTATACTTTGTTTTATCCTCATCTTCAGCAAATTCAAAGGAGTTACAAAGGTCTAATGCTTGCGTTCAAGCCAAATGAAGAAGAAGTGCTATTTTTCTCTGATCGGAAGCATTTTCGAGCATGGAGGCAGATAGGAAAACTTCAAACAGCTGTTTGAAAAATGCCCAATTTTGACATAGTTTACCGGTTGTTCGGACGTAGTCAGATTTCTTTAGACTCTCCATCTTACGATTCTTCGTCTGTGTAGATTTTGTGATCGATCTAGCGGCATGATTGTTTTCTTCAATCTTCTTAAAGCTATCCTGTCTAATCTAATTGCTTATTACTTACAGAAATATACTCATGGTGGTTCGAATCCGAGGATGGTTGGCGTAGTGTTCACAAAGACCACAACTAGCTTTTACATTGAACAAAGCTAAAGATTTATTTACACAACTTAATTGGATTCGACACTTACTCCTATGTAATAAACAGTTGATAATAAACATACAATCTACACTCATCTGATGCTAATCTCTACATTAATACAATAACTGATCTGCTCTCACACACACTATTTTTCCTACAATCTGTCTTCTAGCTTTCTCCTCAACCTCTCACCAGAAGGCGTAGCATCGATGCCTTATATAGTTCTGCATCTATCTCCCTCTGGTGGTTGATTTGGATATAACATTAACCCTTACAGTTCTGTACATTTATCATAATGTCACATTACCCTCAACGTGAAGATTGTCTCCAATAATGTATCTTTACTAGATTAACTGAGTAAATAAAGTTATTGATATCACAATGTATGAATTATGTCACATGTAGACGAAGCGGTTACCACTACTGGATCACCTCTCCAACTTACCAAATATAGTATTGCACCAGGAAACAGGAAACAAATTCACAATATCAGAGTGGCAAAGACAACACCACTGGTTTGTTAGGGGACTATGTTCAAAAATACATTATTTACAGAATTTTAAAAATTTTACATTTTAAAAGTATTATATTATTTATTTATTTCTGTCGGGGCTTTTTTAGAATCCGAAAATCCAGGGTTGAAGTCCAGAATGAAGCCATAAGGTTTACGATTTAAATCAAAAGAATTTGACTACACCAAAATCAAAGAATATGAATACTAATCATAGAATCATAAAATCATAGAATTTACAGTGTAGAAGGAGGCCATTTGGCCCATTGAGTCTGCACCGGCCCTTGGAAAGAGCACCCTACCCAAGACCACACCTCCTCCACCCTATCCCCTTAACCCAGTAATCCCACTTAACCTTTTTGGATACTAAGGGTAATTTATCATGGCCAATGTACCTAACCTGCACATCTTTAGACTGTGGGAGGAAACTGGAGCACCCGGAGGAAACCCATGCAGACACGGGGAGAACGTGCAAACTCCGCACAGACAGTGACCCAAGCCGGGAATCGAATCTTGGACCCTGGAGCTGTGAAGCAACAGTGCTACCCACAATGCTACAGTTCCACCCATAATTGTCACATTCTATCTTAAACTGGCAATTATATTAAAGATCTTAAAAGTACAATGAACATCTGCACCTATTGGACTTGATCCAAGTGTGGTTTAAAAACTTCATGTTAGGGTTGAGATAATTTGATCTTCTGTTCATTTGTGGCAACGGTTTCCTTTCAAATCTCCTCCAATCGTCTGATGGTTGTAGACCAAGCTGAACACAGGCCTCTCTAACGTCTCATAGCCATCATGGGTCAGGACTGTCTGACTTTTAATATTCTTCAACTCATGGCAGCACAGTGGCACAGTGGTTAGCAATGCTGCCTACTGCGCTGAGGACCCGGGTTCGAATCCCGGCTCTGGGTCACTGTCCGTGAGGCGTTTGCACATTCTCCCAGTGTCTGCGTGGGTTCACCCCCACAACCCAAAAGATGTGCAGGATAGGTGGATTGGCCACGCTAAATTGCCCCTTAATTGGAAAAAATAATTGGGTACTGTAAATTTATATTTAAAAAAAAATATTCTTCAACTCTGGAGTTTTGCATCTAAAACTCTCCTCTCTCTTTTTTCAGCTTGGCTCTCTCAGAAGTCTGGCTCACTCTTAGAGCTCCACTATTTTTGTTCCTCAGTTCAATGCAGACCAGTTCTGAAATACCTGTTCCTGTGCTGCAAATCCTACGTAATTCTGTGCAAATGTGAAGTGATGAATTTGGAGAAGAGTAGGGGAGGGGCAGTATTAACTAAATGGTGACACTTAACAGGGAGACTGTAGATTTACATACACAAAACGTTGAAGGTTATAGGACGGATTGAGAAGGCTGTTGGGAATAAAACACATATTAATGGTGGAATTGAAGACAAAAGGAGCCAAATGATCTTCAACCTTTCAGAAGACTGGTTAAGAGCTCAGCTTGCAAACCGTGTTCAATTCTGCGCACCACACTTTAGGAAGGCTTTGGAAAGAGATTTACTAGAATGAGGATGAGGAGGGGTGTCTTCAGGAAAGTGGAGAGACAAGAGAAGCCTTGGACCAGAGAGTTTCTGAGGCGATTTGATTGAGGCATTCAAATCATGAATTCAAATTCAAGCTGTTTTTGAGAGCAATAAATAAGGAGATGGGTCAGTAACCACTGGACATAGATTTAAGGTGACTGGAAAAAGAACCAAGAGTGCTGACGTGAGGAAACATTCCCCCCCCCCCCCCCCCCCCCCCCTTCATGGTACCTTGTTGTGATCTGGAATGCATGACTTGGAATGGAGGTGGAAGCAGATGTAATAGTAACATTTGAAAGAGAACTGGATACATTCTGGAAGAGAACAGGCCTATGGGGAAAGAGCAGGATTCAGCTGTCAAAGGGCTGGCACAGGGATAACGGGCCGAATGGGTCACCTTCTAAATTACATCAATCTGATTCTGGGAACGAAGTTATATTCAATATAACTGCTCAAATTCAGAACACTGCTTGACGAAGAGAAAAGCATTGCCAATGCCACGTTAAAATCCTTTAACATGGAAGTGAGAATCTTGAGTGTTTTTCCAGTTTGCAATTTACAGGGGATGGTGTTTCCACAAAGCCAGGAAAGCTGTGCTCACCTTGTAATGAAACTCCAAAATGCAGTCACAAGAGCTCCTCAATGGCTTATTGTTTGGTGTAATTGCGAGAGAGTGTCCAGCTTTCTGTCCTTTGAATGTTGAGCTGATGCAGTAACTGTAGGGGCATGCTACATTTCACTCAACGGAACTGGACTGGGGCACTCAAAAGGTGGACATGGAGACAGACAGGATGCCATGGTTTCTACTCTTCTGGTTGCTATTCGCAGCCCTCAGAGATTACTGGGGGAACTGCTGGAGGATGGATCAAGGTGCTGTAAAATCTCTATTCATTCTTTGACTCGTTGCAGGGTAATTTGAATAAAGTATCTGCACAATTTTCATCACTTACAGGGCTCCTGCCTCCACATGGATATTCCTGCCACGATAGAATAAAGAGCACCATTGTGGTAACTAAAAGGATCTGAAAACATTTGAAAGTCTCTTAGACAGGGCAGAATTGCTTATGCTGCTCTCTAAAGGTAGTTAGATCATTCAGATGGCGACTGGGATCTGTGACATCATTCCAGTTGAGGGTCTCACCGAGCAGGATGAGATTCCCAGAACTCCATATTCCCTGTGCCATGGGAATTGTACTTGGCCCCAGAGATTTTGGCAGTTGGCATTATTTTGCTAATGCTCACTCTGCCGGTGATGTCCACAAAGGCTAGATGGGAGACGCAAGTAGTGTATTCACCCGTTTCTAATGCAAATTGGGATGACATAAAAAGGGGGGACTCCCAAAAATTATTCCTCCACCGTTGATAAGTTTTGCACTGCCAACCTTCACGCCTATCAGAAAACCACAAATGTGTCACATTCATTGGCTACTTTCGGAAGAAATGCAGTTCGACGGTCATTGCTAATCCAACAAAGGATGAATAACCCAGTTGATCTGTTTTGATAACTGTTCAGAGTTGCAAGTGATGTCAGAATTCCGTTCTCTACAAAAAGTGGCACAAAATCCAAGTGTTCACCAGAACTGCTTGAACTTTGATCAGGAAAGTACATCTGAAGTCCTTCAAAAGAATAACACTGCCAAACAACATCCAATACGGTGCTCCCTCCATATCGCACTTAAGTCCATGTGGATGAAATGTATATTACAGACCTATGTTTTGGAGTGAGACTTGGACCCACAACCTTCTAGGCTTAAGAGGCCATGAGTGCAAGTGAAAGAAAGTTTGGAGATGCTGGCATAGTGTCACCCAACAGCTTTTGGGGCAGCACGGTAGCATTGTGGATAGCACAATCACTTCACAGCTCCAGGGTCCCAGGTTCGATTCTGGCTTGGGTCACTGTCTGTGCGGAGTCTGCACATCCTCCGTGTGTGTGTGTGGGTTTCCTCCCACAGTCCAAAGATGTGCAGGTTAGGTGGATTGGCCGTGATAAATTGCCCTTAATGTCCAAAATTGCCTTTAGTGTTGGGTGGGGTTACTGGGTTATGGGGATAGGGTGGAGGTGTTAACCTTGGGTAGGGTGCTCTTTCCAGGAGCCGGTGCAGACACGATGGGCCGAATGGCCTCCTTCTGCACTGTAAATTCTATGAAAAACAGCCCAGGCTAACACCCTGGGGATAGGGCTCAAATCCCACCTCCACCATGGCAACTGGTGGAATTTAAATTCAATCAATAAATCTGGAATTAAAATCTATTCTCAGGAATAAAGACCACAAAACAATAATCAATTATCATTAAAACTCCATCTGGTTCACAGATGTCCTTTAGGGAAGGAAATCTGCCATTCTTATTGGTCTGGCCTACCCGACTCCAGACCCACAGCAATGTGGTTGACTCTTAGCTGCCCTCTGAAATGGGCTGAACAAACCACTCAGTTCAAGGCTCAGCCAGTGACATCCACTTCTTATGAAAGAATATATTTTTAAAAACCATACACAGGATGTATGACATCAAATAGTTCAGCACTGGCTCAACACAAGGATAGTGAGGAACACAAGGATAGTGAGGAATACAAGGGGCAGCAGTTCGAGAACCTCTGTCATCTCTGGAGCATTCCTATAACAGCACGGTGGCGCAGTGGGTTAGCACTGCTGCCTCACAGCACCCAGGTTCGATCCCGGCTCTGGGTCACTGTCCGTGTGGAGTTTGCACATTCTCCCCGTGTTTGCGTGGGTTTCGTCCCCACAGGTCAAAGATATGCAGATTAGGTGGATTGGCCACGCTAAATTGCCCCTTATTGGAAAAAATTAATTGGACACTAAAATTATATTAAAAATCTAAATCTCTGGAGCAGTTCCCAGGCAAATCCGTGCAAAAAGGGTGAGGAATAAAATTACACCAAATAAACATTTTTGTTCAGAAAGGCCAGCATTTCCAGTCCGCATGCAGTTATTAATCCCTTATTAAAAAATCCATGTGTTTTAATCAGGACATTTGTTTATTCACTGTGTACAAAATTCAGTCATCCATGCAAAATTTCAAACAGCAATGTGTAATGCTTCATAGCTTACTGTATTAGCACATGTACTAATATAACAGATTGCCAGTAAGTTATAAAATACAATATCCATAAAATTACTAAAAAAGTAAAATAAAGCTTCCAGTAATACCAACTGCTACATGGGTACTACACATAGACTTGAAACACAGGGATAGTGAGGAACAGCATTCCTTTAGGCACATTTAATGGTAATTCCTGAATAAGTGGCTGTTTTTCAAAACTGTTTCTAATTTGAGAAAATTAAAGTTTTTTTTTAAAAAATTGCTAAACTTCGACAGACTATATACAAAGATCCAGTTCATATTCCACAATAATCTGCACTTACTATTCAGTGTTATTCCCAGCAAATTTAATGTTATTTAAAAATAAAGCTTGTGAGGTCATTGTTTTCTTTAAATGTAAGAAGGCCAATTTAAAAACTGTTTGATTGCTAATTCCTTGTCGCAACTTCCACCTTTTCCTGATTACTCAGGATAGAAATGGATTGAGTTAACCTCAATAGAGCAAGGAAATCTCAGATCTGTCCCGAGTTGAGTGATCTCAGGGTAACAGCAACATTACTGCCTAGGAGGCGGGGAGAGAAAATCAAACTTCAGCTTGGATTCCTGCTCCTATTATGCACTTTTGGGCATCAGGTGAGGACATTATTGCATTTGACAGAAATTTCTGCCCAGGCTCTCTCCCGCACACACACGACTGTGTTAAATTGTACATAGTACGAGAGACAGAAAGAAGCAAAAACTAAATAAAAAGAGGGAAATAAAGCATATTTTCTCACATAATTCTACATACAAAAATCAGAAGAATAAGTTTGCCCACACAATATTAATTACACAGAGTACAATAACAAGAGAATTTTTAAAATGTGCAATATATTCTGCAGACCAGGAGGGCATCAGTTACAGTGGGTCTAGCATCAGGATTCCTCTCAAGAGCCAGTATTATTTCCGTGGGCCTCGATCACACAGGAATCATACCAAACCACTTTCCCGTCTCAAATCAGAGAACGCTGGAAAGTGGGAGACATGAAACATCCAAGTCAAAATTGGCCTACAATTTAAAACGTTACAATTTCACACATCACCAAAAGCTGATTTGAGAAGTTGAGTAATTCATCCCCACACTTGTGGAAATAGCAACTTCACAATTGGCTTACACGAAACAGTGTCTACTTAATCTGAAATCCGAATGTTAGACCTTCACATCTGCCCATGACAGGTCTCGCTGTATTGGATATTTATTTTATTGCAAATAAATGATAAGCTGCCCGCAGCTGTGGATGAAGATTATGAAATACAAACTGGAATGTTACAATCCTTACATTCTTAAATACTAACATCGCAATGCTTGGCATTCCTCACACCTCATTAGCAACACCTACAAATAAAATAATAAGTACACTACAAATAGAAACTTCTTGGTTACTTTCCAGCTCCTCAGCTCCAAGCAGCACCATGGAGTGGTCGGAGGGGGCAATTCAAGTAGCAAGCTTCTCCAATATCAATATGAAATACAGTGTGTTGACCAAGTTGTATTGCGTCTCTTGCAATCTTGGCCCCAAAAAGGCAGACCTGTGGCCGTCCCAGTCAGACAGGGGGACAATCAACTATGATCCACCCAGACAGAAAGAAAGCAAGCAAGCTTTATCTCAAATGTGGTGGGAGATTGATATGTTATGCGCTATTGGCAAAGTGGTACAAAAATCAATCTTTAACTCTGGGAAATAACCGATATTAATGCCAGCATCACACATCTGCTCTGTCTCGAGAACATTAAAACTTCTCTTGCTAAAGCAATGTCACCCAAATGATGGAGTGGGTCAAAACACTGAAAATTTAACTCTAGTGGGATGAGGCTGCTCCTTGATAATAAAAATCGCTTATTGTCACGAGTAGGCTTCAATAAAGTTACTGTGAAAAGCCCCTAGTCACCACATTCCGGCACCTGTTCAGGGAGGCCGGTACAAGAATTGAACCCGCGCTGCTGGCCTTGTTCTGCATTACAAGCCAGCTGTTTAGCCCACTGTGCTAAACTAGCCCCCCTTGCTATTGCTAGCAATAGTGGGCATTGCCCAATGAGACAAACTATGATTTGTGTTATAAGTATAATAAAACTTTAATGAGGGCTAATTTAATTAAAAAGTTAATCATGGGGCGGCATGTGGTGCAGTGATTAGCACTGGGACTGCAACGCTGAGGTCCTGGGTTCGAATCCCGGCTCTGGGTCACTGCCCGTATGGTTTGCACATTCTCCACGTGTCTGTGTGGGTTTCACCCCCACAAGCCAAAGATGTGCAGGTTAGGTGGATTGGCCAGACTCTGTCAAAAACTAGCGAGAGGGAGTGAAATTTCCCTTTCAAAATGGATACTATCTGATGTTATTAAAACTGCATTCACAGCAAATGAAGCGTCTAAAGAGGTATGTATTCCCGTGATGTCATTTAATGTGCTATTCTTCTACTTTTCTGAAGAGGAATTTCAGTTTATGATTTAAAAAGTCATTTATTATATTTTAATTTTCTTCCTTACTTATCCTGATACATGAAATTGAATTAATTTTTATTATTTATTTTTAAAAGTAAATTTAGGGTACCCAATTATTCTTTTTCCAATTAAGGGGCAATTTTTTCGTGGCCAATCCTAAACCCCATGCAGACAAGTGGAGAATGTGCAAACTCCACACTGACAGAAATAATTGAATACATGATAACATGAAAATCGGTAATACCTGCCACAATTCAATGCAAGCGTCACGGATTATGTCATGACACAGATAAATCTAACATCGTGTCCACTATCAGCACCTGCATAAGTTTTTTTTAAAAAAATCCTGAATCTAAGATAACTTGTCTTGGTGACATCTCAAGAGTGATGACCAGCCTCAAGATTTAAAATATACATCAGGAGGGGAGATACAGCTGCCCAGAGTTTTTTTTATTCAGAATATTTTGTAAAATGTTTTTTGTTTCTCTTGGAGAATTGAAATAGAGGCATTACTATTGATTACAGCATATACTCGACTTCCTGAAACACAACTGGTTGAGAGGCGTGTGCAATAGTGCATGAGCTATTTATAGTAAAACAGTATTTAGTGTAACATTAAATCACTACCGTAAAAACATGCTTTCCACAAATATTGACATTACTTCTTAAAGTTATATTTATCATTTCCTCCCCCCCCCACCCCAAACACACAGCTAGCAATTTTACTAAGAGTAGAACACTTAATATATCTCCGTTTTGGTAACTGATCAACAGTTTACCATAAGCAAATTACTGGGAACAACACTGTTCCCATTTCACACACTGAACAGGTACAAAACTTAGATACGCACACGCTCCATATCTGTATGGTGAAATGTATGCATTAGCAACACGGCCCCGAGTAGAAACATTACAAAAATACCTTATATGTAGGAGCACTTTAAGGCAGTATCAACACCACAGCTATATCATTTTTGCACACAGATGACTTGTACAGGTAACTCCAGTTAATCACCTTTCACTCCAGTGAAAGCTTCGACTCTGTGCCTTGCTTCATGTGTAACATGTGTTTGTACAGCTGTAAGCAGGATGGTGAGCAGATCTCAACAATTTACCTGTAAAGTATTTCGAACCCTTCTTTCTACCAACTTTATCGTAAATTTCCCTGAAAAAGTGGTCACAAGTCAGGAAGTGTACAGGAATACGAAATACTGCTGGAATCAAGTAATCTGAATAAAGATGTCCTACTTGGGTACATTTTTTCCTCGCAAACCAGGTCACAATGAAGTTAATCCATTGTCACTGTAGAAACCATGCTTGATTTCTCATGCTAGACCCGTAGGCATATTTTATCTTAAAACAAAAACACTGATCACATGTACAGCCATATTTTGTATTGAATGGTAGTTATTCGTAATCTTAAAATCTCACAGCAACAGAGTTAAATTGAGCTATAAACCAGAAGATTTGCAACAGGCTGGTAGCCTCATAATTACATTGCTGCCGTGCTCAGTCTGACCTTCTCACCACGTAAGGATCATCATACCCGCAGTACAATTACTATACATTACTTGCATACAGAAGCACAGACACGTTTCAGCACTCACTGTACTAAAAATCAACCCACCCCCACTCCAACCAAAATAAAGACATTGAAGAAGTACCTGCGAGAGGTGTACCAGTGTCCAGTATAGCAGTGTGACTTGTTTCTGTGACACGTGGCAAGATCCTTTGTAGCCCTGAGACAGGTCAATTAAATAGCTGCAAATCATTGCCACTGTAGGAACCCTGCAATTTACAGTAATTTCCTCCCGGAGTAAAACCCAATGAGATCTCTCCAGGGAAGGAAATTTACCGAGTTAAACTGAGCTACAAGATCACAAATCAGAACTGGTGTGAGAAACCAAGCAACATTTTTAATTCCTATTTGAACATAGTATGAAAACGGTTATAAAATCTGAAAGACTGAAGACATGACTTTATTTTTACATTCCCTGCTCCAGTTAAAACTGCCCTGAAGTGTCTTACTTTTGATGTGCTATCAAGCTTTAAGTCACCATATTACCGCACAGTGGAGCTGTATGGGGCTGTTTGGTTTAATTAGGGAAGCTCTGTCTCGGTCTCTGCCTGCGTGACTTTTCTTTGATTTCAGAAAAAGTTATTAAAAATGGGTCAATTTTTGACTAAGTTGACCAAACACAATGGCTTCCCTTCAATGTGCTCAAAAGCCTATCTGGAGTTACTGCAATAAGTTAGAAATTTAAAAATAAAAATGGGTCCACCTAGGGCAGATAATAATGAGGACAATATTAAGCTTCATAGCTCACACTATTTTACTCTCATACCAACCCAACAATGAAGCTCACTGCTGAACTTCAGTCGCTGGCCACAGTCAACGAGTGTGCAAAAACAAAGCATAAGAAAAAGATCTTCCCCAACACTAGTCTGCAAAGATCAAACTGTTCGAAAGCAAAGATCTATAAGCACAGTCCATACATGTGAGGAGGGTGGGGTGCTAGACTTTCAGTTCAACAGGGCGTTTGGTGCCACCTGGGTTCCACCCCCCCAAAGACCCACGGCCTTTGGTCTAATTGAACACAGGATCAGCAGGAGGATTGACAATGGAAGGGGGTGCCAGGCTGTAGAAGGTGGGTGCCAGCATGTTGGGGGGTGATGCACTTCTGCTGTTTGGCTTGACGATCATGTTGGGCGTGAAATCTGGGTGCCGGCGAGCGTGCTTCATCAAGTGGTCGCTGCGCATGAACCTCTTCTCACACATGGGGCACTCGAATCTCTTCTCGCCCGTGTGGGTCCGATAATGTCGAGCTAGCTCATCTGAACGTGCAAATTTCTTCAAACACTGTGGCCAGGTGCAAGGAAATGGTCGCTCCCCTGAAAGAGAAAATGGAAGAGAGGGATTGTGAGCTGAATTTAAACAAAAGCAGGGGAATGATTTGAGTGTATTCTTGTTTCAACTCATGGATGTAATTGTCCTCTTTCTTCCCCATGTTGCCACTCAGCAATTGTTGGGTGGAGTTCCAAGCTGCCTGTAGCTTTCTGAACTAAATGGGGTCAGTTTAATTTAACTCAGGGCAGGGAACCCACACGATTGGGGAACATGATTCTCACACACTGCCCAGTGTATCACGTTCTGCCAGAGTGTGGAATCAGGCAGGATGTAAAATCAGGATTGCAGCATTACAATAAATTCCCCACATGAGGAGTTAGATTAAAATCAACCCCTTCAGTGTCAGTGCACTATTTAACAAAAGTAAAATTCATGGACAATCAAATGCACAAGCTTAACAACCTGAAAAATGTGTGCTGGAGTTAGCTGATCTCAGAAGAGCAGTACACTCTCTCTTGGACAGGGAACCTTGATAGCTTTGAGCCAAGTACGCTTGATGTCATTTGCATCCTTTGGTAAGATTACTCCTAGTTATCACATTTCTCGAGTAATAACTCAACAACATGCGGGATTCTCTATGGCCCAATGCCGAAATCATTACCGGCGATCGGACGGAGTATCGATTCAGACACGGGAATTGAAGCCAGCGCCGGTTTGCAATTCTCTGCCTCCTCCAAATCAGCATCATCATGACACGCAACATACGCAGTCACAATGCCGTTGGCGCCTCATCTGCCGGCCCACCCGCAATGCTCTACCACGGACTGGCCGAGTTCCCGGCGGCATGGGACACATGTGGTCTGAGCCATCTTGCCAGCTGCGGACTGTATCCAGCGCCACCACATTTGGCTGGGACCTGTGCTGCTGGCCAGGGGGGGCGTGGTCGGCAGATCAGGTTATACGCATGGCCAGCGCTATGTTGTATGGCGTGATCAGTGTAGATCATCAGTCGTGCGCATTCTCGACGTGACCAGTGAGTGTTTCACGTGGTGTCAGTGCTAGCCCCTCACCGGTACCGGAATCAGCGAGGGGTTTGCGCTGATTTCTTAGTCGTGAACTTCCCCATGGATTCTCTGTTTCAGCCGGCACTTAGCCGCAGCAACAGAGAATCCCGCCCAAAGATTGTGTTGATGTCATAATATTGGCTCCTTCCCACATAACAGAAAACCTTGACGGACTCAAACTATTGTATCACTTTAGAAAGCACAAGATAGAGGCCAGTTACAATTACCTCTCATGTCAATGTCATCAATTACATTGTTAAAGGAAACAGGTGATGGGTATTTGAACACTTAAACCAGCATGCGACACTGAGGAACGTTGACACCGGATAAAGTCAATAAACTCGCTCAATAGGGAAAGGCTGTATCTTAGTTTTGACTTCACCAACTGGCTTGACTTCTTTTAAACATTACGCATCTTTTCCATTTAATGTGATCACAAATTGTAATGCTTTCCCTTCACTTCAGATTTTCTCCGCCACAACCTGGAATGAAGTCCCTCGGGGGGCACGCAGACTATTAATTCAGTCAATTCTGAGCCAAAGAGAAACAGAATTAAAATCAAATAATTTGAATCAAGTAATAAACACTGCAAAGTGGGAATTTAGTACTTAAAAATGATCTCCCTGAACATCCAAATTCATTAGCTGAACTCAAGTAGACTGAACCAGGAAATAGATGCAATTGTTCGTCAAGACCACAAAAGCTTCAATAAAAGCACCATCAGTCGAACGTCAGGTTTATTCACCTCCTGCCATCTGCCTACTCACAAATTAAAAGGACTGTTCACTAATCCATCACATCACCTAATCTTCAATAGAGCTCTCATTTTAAAGTAGCTGAACCTGGATTAAGGAACAGCTTGTTATGGAGTCACTGAAAACACTAAACAAAGCCAGGTTAATGATACAAGGCACATAAATTAACTTGCACTTAAAAAGTTTATGCAGCTGCTTGGGCAAGGGGTAGTATCGGGATTACAACGTACAGCAAGAGCTATCGCCCTTTCCCTGGTGTTGAATTCATCAGTCTCAACAAGAATGACTTGTAGCAGTTTTGTGCTCCTTTGTTAATCTGATAAAACTGTTTTCAAATAAATAAGTTCAGAAATCTATTTAAAACTGGATCATACCTACCCTATATATATATATAGATATACACTTTTTAAAAAAAAAAGTTGAACTTTGAGACAATTTCCTCTTCAAGAGTTGCAGCAGCACCTTTTAGTTCTTGAGCCTTTCCCAGCACATCTGTGTCTCACAGAGAGCACCTTGCCAGAATTCAACTGAGTCAGGCTTTCATTATCGAGCGAGGTCAGTTCAGTTCAGGAGGGCCTGAGCTGCAGAAGTTGTGCTGGGACCATAGTCAATCCTGTGGTTTACACCACCACAAACAGAGTGACAATTTTCTTGGTTACAGATTAGTGATGAGGTTTCCCTACGCTGACCTTCTCAGCAGAGATGGTCTGGCAACTCAAGAATAAAAATCTAATTTTCAAGTAAACGAATGCGGTAGTACAGCGGTTATCGCTGTTGCTTCACAACTCCAGGGACCCGGGTTTGATTCCGGCTGGGGTCACTTGTCTATGCGGAGTCTGCACGTTCTCCCTGTGTCTGCGTGGGTTCCTCCCACAAGTCCCGAAAGACGTGCTGTTAGGTGAATTGGACATTCTGAATTCTCCCTCTGTGTACCCGAACAGGCGCCGGAGCGTGGCGACTAGGGGATTTTCACAGTAACTTCATTGCAGCGTTAACGTAAGCCTACATGTGACACTAATAATGATTATCAGCAGCTGTTTGTTAACCTAGCAAGGAAAGCTATCCCGCAATATAAGAGAGATTCATCGCATCACAGCCCAAAGTCACACCTAAAGTTTATTACAGAATTATCATAGCTCAGTGCACTGTATTTGCAATGCTGAGATATATCTGTACTGAAAGATACTAAAATCTCTAATGAAAGCCTAATCAAGCATATTAATTTGTATGTAACCTTGTGCGAGATAGGTCCATCAAGAAAAACAAAAACATTGGGTTAATACTCTGCAAATATATAGTGGTCTTGTTGGGCAGTGTTCCTGCCTCAAGCAGAAGCTCCAGGTTAGAGTCCCACCCCACGATTCAATCACCAGGGAAATCACATTCATAACATGGCCAAGCAGGTTGATTATTAATTTGTTAATCCTTCCAACACAAGTCAATAGCAGATGGACAAGGCAGGAGACACACCTGGACAGGGCAGGAGACACACCTGGACAGGGCAGGAGACACACCTGGACAGGGCAGGAGACACACCTGGACAGGGCAGGAGACACACCTGGACAGGGCAGGAGACACACCTGGACAGGGCAGGAGACACACCTGGGCAGGGCAGGAGACACACCTGGGCAGGGCAGGAGACACACCTGGGCAGGGCAGGAGACACACCTGGGCAGGGCAGGAGACACACCTGGACAGGGCAGGAGACACACCTGGACAGGGCAGGAGACACACCTGGACAAGGCAGGAGACACACCTGGTCAAGGCAGGAGACACACCTGGTCAAGGCAGGAGACACACCTGGTCAAGGCAGGAGACACACCTGGTCAGCCATATGATCGAGGGAACGGTGGAACCTCTACCACCAACCAGAGTTCACGGGTACAACATCCGCATAAATGGACATGTTGCCCCGGTAGCACAAGTGGCTAGCACTGTGGCGTCACAGTACCAGGGTCTCAGGTTCGATTCCCCCCCAGGTCACTGTCTGTGCGGAGTCTGCACGTTCTCCCCGTGTCTGCGTGGGTTTCCTCCGGGTGCTCCAGTTTCCTCCCACAGTCCAAAGATGTTCAGGTTAGGTGGATTGGCCATGATAAATTGCCTTTAGTGACCAAAAAAGGCTAGATGGGGTTAAGGGGATAGGGTGGAGGTGAGGGCTTCAGTGGGTCAGTGCAGACTTGATGGGCCGAATGGCCTCCTTCTGCACTATAAAATCCCTGAATGAATTGTAACACCACCACTCCCTTGATGTCCCAGAGTAAAACTGCTATTATTTTTTTAAAAATTTAGAGTACCCAAATATTTTTTCCAATTAAGGGGCAATTTAGTGTAGCCAATCCACTTAACCTGCACATCTTTGGGTTGTGGGGGTGAAACCCACGCAGACACGGGGAGAATGTGCAAACTCCACACGGACAGTGACCCAGGGCCGGGATTCGAACCCGGGCCCTCAGCGCCGTAGGCAGCAATGCTAACCACTGTGCCACCCGTAAAACTGCTATTATAACACAAAGCCAAACAAACAAGGAATGTCACAGATTGCACCCTTGTTCTGCGATGAATGATCTGGGTAGTGACGTGGGCTCTACAACTAGTTTACAGTTAATCAGAGAGAAAAACAGTGAATGTTCTTCATCCCAAATCTAAATACTAACCTCCTCATGAGACGTTTGTGCATGGACACCAGCAAAGGACGTTTACAATCACCTTGGTATCAAGCTGAGTGACACTCAGTTCAGTGTCAAATGCTGAGCGCGCTTATGTCATGAAACCATACCACAATTCAGGTACCATCCACAAGAGAGGCGAGTATTAAGGGATGGGAGAAACAAAATGACGGAAGGCAGGTTACAAAAACTTCATGCAGGAGAATGGAGGGGTTTCTAATGCCAGGGTAGATACAAATAATCTAATTTCTATGATGGGGGAAACTTGACACAAGGGGGCATAATGTCAAAATTAGAACAAAGGCACTTGGGAGGGAAACAGGAAGCATTTGTCTTACACAGTAGCAGAAATTTGGTATTTATCCCCTGAGAATCTGTGGGTATTTGGGAAATAGCCTTCAAGATGGAGATAGATAAGACTTGCTGGGCACGAACATGAAGGGATATGTTGCTACAATGTAAAAGTGTGTTGGAGGTACAGGCCAACCATCTCTGACTGAGAGGCAAGGGGCTGAATGGCCTACTATAGTTCCTAATGCTCCTATGACTGGTCTTGATCCCAGTATTGCAAGTTGGGAATCAACAGATAGGCACAGTATAAAAGCACAGGAGGATGTCACAGTGGGAAAAAAGAAATACACAATGGATTGGTGGATTATTAAACCCTCAGTGAGCAGAGGGGTCCTCCTCACCTCTACCAAACATTTGTGAAGAGGGAATAATTCTCACAGCTCCAATCCAAACCCCAATTCATTTTTGCTTCAGACACAGCCGGAATTTCCTGCCTGATAACAGATGGAAGTCACCACATTGACCCACCTAAAACACCAAAACTAAAGGGGCAGAACAGCCTGGTTCTAACTGCAAACTGTTTCACACTGCATTGTCCTTTTCAACAAGTTGGAAAGCAGAGTGCACACTGCAAACTATTTATATATTTTTCTGCAAATACTCAGGAATTTGCGGCTGAAGTTATTCAAAGTGAATATTGACTGTATTTCTAATGAGAAGAGTTGTTATTCTTCCTCTCTTCCTGAAGGCATAATGGTGGGTCACACCACGGGAAACCGCCACTGAGTGTCAGCTGGCTGTTTGATCAATGGGGCCTTGAAGGCGAGCTCGATACTGCCCACTCACATACACTGCAATTGAGACTAGAGGTGCTGAAATAATTGTTGTACCTTCGTACTGAGATCAGTACGATCAAACCTGGGGCCTTCTGTGCATAACGGAATTACATTTTCACTCAATCCCCATTTACTGTAAATGAAGATTTGCCTCAAACTCTACACCTATTTTAAGGCAGCACAGTGGCGCAGTGGACAGCACTGCAGCCTCACATCACTGAGGTCCCAGGTTCCATCTTGGCTCTGGGTCACCGTCCATGTGGAGTTTGCACATTCTCCCCGTGTCTGCGTGGGTTTCACCCCCCGCAACACAAAGATGTGCAGGGTAGGTGGATTGGCCACGCTAAATTGCCCCTTAATTGGAAGAAATGAATTGGGTACTCTAAATTTTAAAAAAACTCTGCACCTATTTACCAGTTTAGCCCCCAGAGCTACAGAGAGGCAACTAGGAAATTCTACCAAAGAGCTGGATTGGTCACAATGGCCTCCAGCTGCATTGTAATCTTGTATTTTTTATCTTTAGTACGCTCGACCTAAACGGAGTTGGTGTATTTGGTGACCGCTTTTGTGCCCTCGGAGGCGTTTACTTGGCCTGTTCTCCCGGCAGCGTGAGGCGCACGGTGCCCTGGATCTCATGAGCGAAGATGGTGCAATGAAGGAGCTGCGAGGCTTCGGAGGCAATGCACTCAAAATGTTGACCATGAAGGAGTTTATGGTACACAGTTAAGATCTGTTACTATGAAATGCTTTGAGCTGCTAGTCATGAGACAGATCACTGCCAGCCTCCCAGGTGGTCTCGGTCCACTGCAGTTTGCCTACCGCGGCAACCGATCCACAGCAGACGTTATCTCTGGCCCTACAATCAACTCTCGAACATCTTGACAAGGACACCTACGTCAGACTGCTGTTCATAGACTACAGCTCCGCCTTAACCAAACTCTGCAACCTTGGACTTGACCCCTCCCTGTGCAGCTGGATCCTTGATTTTCTCACCAACAGACCGCAATCTGTCAGGATCGGCAACAACACCTCCTCCACAATAGTCCTCAACACCGGATGCCCGCAAGGATGTGTGCTCAGTCCTCTACTGTACTCCCTGTACACACAGGACTGTGTGGCAAGATTCAACTCCAATTCAATCTATAAATTTGCAGACGATACGACTGTGGTAGGTTGCATCTCAAACAACGACGAATCAGACTACAGAAGGGAGATAGATCACTTGGTTGCATGGTGTACCGAAAACAAACTCTCTCTAAATGTCGGAAAGACCAAGGAACTGATCGTCGACTTCAGGAAGTGTAGCACGACACACACTCCCGTCTGCATCAATGGCCCCGAAGTAGAGATGGTCAATAGCTTTAAGTTCCTGGGGGATCACCATCATAAATAGTCTGTCCTGGTCCACTCAGGTTGATGCAACAGTCAAGAAAGCCCAACAACATCTCTACGTCCTATGGAAGCTAAAGAAATTTGGCACGTCTGCATCGACTCTCACAAACTTCTACAGATGTGCCACAGAAAGCACCCTATTGGGCTGCATCACAGCTTGGTATGGCAACTGCTGTCCAAGATCGCAAGAAACTGCAGAGTGTGGTGAACTAAGCCCAAATCATCACACAAGCTTGCCACCCTCATATTGATTCTGTCTGCACCTCTCGCTACCTCAGGAAGACAGAGAGCATTGTCAGAGACCCCTCCCACCCAGGCATTGCCTTCTTCCAGACCCTTCCATCAGGCAGAAGGTACAGAAGTCTGAAAACCTGCACATCCAGACATAGGAACAACTTCTTCCCCACAACTACAAGACTCCTCAACGACTCTCCCTTGGACTGATCTGTTCCCTGTAAGAACACTATTCACGACACCCTATGCTGCTCGTTTGGCCTTGTTCCACACTGTAACCAATCACTATTCGTTGATGCACCACTGTCAATGTACTCTTGTCGCTTATTCTTTTGTCTACTATTGAGGTAACGTCCCTCGATCGAAGGCCCTGAGCATTCCCTTGGCCGCAGAAAAATACTTTTCACTGTACTTCGGTACATGTGACAATAAATATCACAATCTGGATGGAAGGGGGGGACCTGGTACATGCAAGTAGAGGACTCTGCTTCTGGGATTCCCTCAACTTTTTGGTGACTTCAGCCAGTAACTGCTTGTACACTCTGCAGGATCCCAGCCCTTAGCCGCCACCTCTGGCATTCTGTTCCACTTCAACCAACTCAAATAAACCCACGTTCTACTGCTTGTAAGAGGGTGAATCAGAACATGCACTTGGAATCACAGCAATAGATTGGATTGGTCTTTACCCTGTTGGTGATGTTATTCATTTGTAAATCTGTTACAAGGGGCGCAATCTTCCCAAAAAGGAACAAAGTTCCCTAGCGAGCGCGTTTAGCCGCGTGCTTCCCGGCACACGCAGTGCTGAGAAACATGTGGCTATTCAACTCTACTCATGTTGAATAAGGGACCTGAACAGGAAACGTGCGACCGAGGCTGTACACAGCCCCTTTCATTTTTACAATGGAGAGCTCTGCACGCTGGAACTGCCCATTCACGATCTCCAAGGCCCACACAAAAAAAAAACCTCCATCAGCCCAAACACAACATGAGGGGGAGCTGGCACCCAGCTTCCACAGCGCCCTCTCCCCCCCCCCCCAAAGGGGCAACCCCGGCCCAATCGGGTGTGCGCAAAAACTGCCATCTTGGCAGTGACAAACCAGTTGGCATTGCCACCGTTGCACACTGTCAGTGCCCAGGTAGCACCACCCCATCCAAAGGGCATGCAGCTGGAGGCCTCCAATCCCCTGGGAGACCCCCACAAGTGCCACCTGGTCCCCGCTTGTTGGGAGTAATACCAAGCGGCGCTTGCCCGAGGTCTCCGGGACGAAGGGATTGAATCTCAATGCCTCAGGAACCTCGGGAATCTGCACATTAGAGTGAGACTAGCTGCCTCGTTCTAATATACAGATTTGCCAAAAAGTGACTCCACCCATTGTGGGCAGGATTTACATTTCAACGTTTTACAAGATTGCACTGAATTTCGAGGCATGGTGAGCCACATGGATCCCAGGGTCTCCCGGCTTTCACGTGCCGTGAAACCGCGGCAAGCTGCTTTTCCCAGCGCAATGTGACCGGAAGATCGCACCCACGGTTTCAGTAATCATTCTCCTATCAGATTCATCTTTGGTTCATTCTAAAAGGCGGGATAGGCCCTTGACAGTAGAGTCACTATACATCGCTCAAAACGACACAGCACACAAGGGTACGGAGCAACGGGCAGGAAAATGGGATTCGAATAGGTAGGTAAACAGCAAAAAAACAACAAAAACAGCAAATGCTGGACAATCTCAGCAGGTCTGACAGTGTCTGAGCAGAGAGAGCAGAGCTAAAGTTCTGAGCTTGAATCACTACGAATGATCCAGACTGGAAATGTTGTCCCCTTTTCCCTCCAGAGATACTGAGAGTGCAGCATTTCCTATCCATGTCCCTGTATCCCCACCAACTGATTTGATGCGAGGGGGGCTAGGTGCTGGCTGACTGGGCACGATGCCCGGTGGGCGGGGAGGGCGACGCCCGGTGCCCGGCGGGCGGGGAGGGCGACGCCCGGTGCCCGGCGGGCGGGGAGGGCGACGCACGGTGCCCAGCGGGCGGGGGGACGACGCCCGGTGCCCAGAGGGCGGGGGGATGACGCCCGGTGCCCAGAGGGCGGGGGGGGATGACGCCCGGTGCCCAGACGGCGAGGGGGGGGGGGGGGGGGGGGGCGACGCCCGGTGCCCAGAGGGCGGGGGGGATGACACCCGGTGCCCAGCTCAGTCACACCCCTGGACAGGCCCCACCCCCTCTGGGGTGGGAGGGGCGCCCGGACCCCCAGTGTGTGTGGGGGGTAAAGGTCAGCCAACCCCCCCCCACCCCCCACCACCGTTATTCATTTCTAAATTGAGGAAATGCCAGCGTGGCCTTTTCTGGCCGAGAAAGGCAGGGTCCCTGTCCTGCCCGCAGGAAGCTCGCTGCTGGCGGGGAGCCTGCAACTGGAATTGCCCCCCCCCCCCCCCAAACTCAGTGTCCTGGGGGCAAGAGGGGGACAATCCTGGTGACAGAATCACCCCCCCCCCCCCCCCCCCGGGCACTGAGCGGAACCCGACAGAAATCCCGAACATCAACACCGAGTTGGGGGTGGGGAATGTGGTCACGGTACGAGGTGTGTGTGGGGTTTACCTGCTTGGGTCCTGGGGGCGGTGTTGGGGGTGATGGTATTTGGGAGTAGGGGGGTATTTTTTGGGGGTCACAATTTACCTGTGGGGGGTATTTGGGGGGAGATGGGGTATGGAGGGGCGAGAGGGGGTATCGGGGGGAGAGGGGGTATGGGGGGGGGGGGGAGAGGGGGTATGGGGGGGGTGGGAGAGGGGGTAGGGGGGGGGGGGTAGAGGGGGTATGGGGGGTGGGGTAGAGGGGGTATGGGGGGGTGGGAGAGGGGGTATGGGGGGGTGGGAGGGGGGGTATGGGGGGGTGGGAGGGGGGTATGGGGGGTGGGAGGGGGGTATGGGGGGGTGGGAGGGGGGTATGGGGGGGTGGGAGGGGGGTATGGGGGGGTGGGAGGGGGGTATGGGGGGGTGGGAGGGGGGTAGGGAGGGGGGTATGGGGGTGGGTGGGATGGAGGGGGGTATGGGGGGGTGGGAGGGGGGTTATGGGGGGGTGGGAGGGGGGTCTGGGGGGGGTGGGAGGGGGGTTATGGGGGGTGGGAGGGGGGTATGGGGGGGTGGGAGGGGGGTATGGGGGGGGTGGGAGGGGGGTATGGGGGGGGTGGGAGGGGGGTATGGGGGGGTGGGAGGGGGGTATGGGGGGTGGGAGGGGGGTTATGGGGGGGTGGGAGGGGGTTCATGGGGGGGTGGGAGGGGGGTTATGGGGGGGTGGGAGGGGGGTATGGGGGGGTGGGAGGGGGGTTATGGGGGGGGTGGGAGGGGGGTATGCGGGGGGTGGGAGGGGGATATGGGGGGGTGGGAGGGGGGGTATGGGGGGGTGGGAGGGGGGTATGGGGGGGGTGGGAGGGGGGTATGGGGGGGTGGGAGGGGGGTATGGGGGGGTGGGAGGGGGGTATGGGGGGGTGGGAGGGGGGTATGGGGGGGTGGGAGGGGGGTATGGGGGGGTGGGAGGGGGGTATGGGGGGGTGGGAGGGGGGTCTGGGGGGGTGGGAGGGGGGTATGGGGGGGTGGGAGGGGGGTATGGGGGGGTGGGAGGGGGTATGGGGGGGTGGGAGGGGGGTATGGGGGGATATGGGGGGGGTGGGAGGGGGGTATGGGGGGGGGTGGGAGGGGGTATGGGGGGGGGTGGGAGGGGGGTATGGGGGGGTATGGGGGTGGGAGGGGGGTTATGGGGGGGTGGGAGGGGGGTATGGGGGGGTGGGAGGGGGGTATGGGGGGGTGGGAGGGGGGTATGGGGGGGTGGGAGGGGGGTATGGGAGGGTGGGAGGGGGGTATGGGGGGGTGGGAGGGGGGTATGGGGGGGTGGGAGGGGGGTATGAGGGGGTGGGAGGGGGTATGGGGGGGTGGTGGGAGGGGGGTATGGGGGGATGGGAGGGGGGTATGGGGGGGATGGGAGGGGGTTATGGGGGGGATATGGGGGGGTGGGAGGGGGGTATGGGGGGGGTGGGAGGGGGGTATGGGGGGGGGGGAGGGGGGTATGGGGGGGGTGGGGGGGGGGTATGGGGGGGTGGGAGGGGGGTATGGGGGGGGGTGGGAGGGGGGTATGGGGGGGGTGGGAGGGGGGTATGGGGGTGGGTGGGAGGGGGGTATGGGGAGGGGGGTATGGGGGGGGGGTGGGAGGGGGGTATGGGGGGGGTGGGGGGGGGGTATGGGGGGGTGGGAGGGGGGTATGGGGGGGTGGGAGGGGGGTATGGGGGGGGGTGTGAGGGGGTATGGGGGGGTGGGAGGGTATGGGGGGGGAGGGGGGGTATGGGGGGGGAGGGGGGTATGGGGGGGGGAGGGGGGTATGGGGGGGGGGGAGGAGGGGGGTATGGGGGGGGGGGGGAGGGGGTATGGGGGGGGGGAGGAGGGGGGTATGGGGGGGGGGGGGAGGGGGGTATGGGGGGGGGAGGAGGGGGGTATGGGGGGGTATTTACCTGTGTGCGTTCTCCGGTGAGCTTTCAGATGCGAGGATTTGCCGTAGACTTTGCCGCAGCCGCGGAATTCACACTGATGCCGCTTGGCGGCGGCGGCGCCTCTGTCCGAGCGGCGGAACCGGCGTCTGTCCGGGGCGGGGGTGCCCGGGGCGGGGGTGCCGGGGGCGGGGGTGCCGGTCCCGGGGGTCCCGGGCCCCCCCTCAGTCAGGGTGGTGTAGCCGCTCTCGGCCGAGCTGCTGTCCGAGTTGGAGGAGACGGGGCGGGATTTCTGGAGCCGGGCGAGGATCCCGCCGCCGCCCCGCAGCGTCTCCCGAACCTCTTTGTCCTCGCTGCAACTTTCCTCATCGTCCGCCGGTGGGCGCGGGACCCGCCCCACCCCGGGCACCTCCACCCCGCCGGGCACCCCCACCGCCCCGGCCCCGGGCACCCCCACCCCGCCGGGCACGGCCCCGGGCACCCCCACCGCCCCGGGCACCCCCGCTGCCCCGGCCCCGGGCACCCCGGCCCCGCTCCACATGGACATCAGGCACTCGGCCGCGAAGTAGTCGGGAGCGGCGAAGGCGGCCATGGTGCTGGGATCTTGCTGTGCTCCCGGGCAGCGGCTTCACTGAGAGCGATCCCGCCGCCCCGCCGCTTTGTCTGGGAGGGGGCGGGGCCTGAGGGGGCGGGGGGGGCGGGGCCTGAGGGGGCGGGGGGCGCGAGAATGGGCGGGGCCGGGGGCCACGCGGGGCTGAGGGAACGGGGGGCGCGAGAATGGGCGGGGCCGGGGGCCACGCGGGGCTGAGGGAGCGGGGGGCGCGAGAATGGGCGGGGCCGGGGGCGACGCGGGGCTGAGGGAGCGGGGGGCGCGAGAATGGGCGGGGCCGGGGGGGGGCGCGAGAATGGGCGGGGCCGGGGGCCACGCGGGGCTGAGGGAGCGGGGGGCGCGAGAATGGGCGGGGCCGGGGGCCACGCGGGGCTGAGGGAGCGGGGGGGCGCGAGAATGGGCGGGGCCGGGGGCCACGCGGGGCTGAGGGAGCGGGGGGCGCGAGAATGGGCGGGGCCGGGGGGGGCGCGAGAATGGGCGGGGCCGGGGGCCACGCGGGGCTGAGGGAGCGGGGGGCGCGAGAATGGGCGGGGCCGGGGGCCACGCGGGGCTGAGGGAGCGGGGGGCGCGAGAATGGGCGGGGCCGGGGGGGGCGCGAGAATGGGCGGGGCCGGGGGGGGCGCGACATTGGGCGGGGCCGGGGGCGCGCGAGAATGGGCGGGGCCGGGGGGCCACGCGGGGCTGAGGGGGGGGGGCGCGAGAATGGGCGGGGCCGGGGGGCGCGAGAATGGGCGGGGCCGGGGGGGGGCGCGAGAATGGGCGGGGCCGGGGGGGGGGCGACATTGGGCGGGCCGGGGGCGCGCGAGAATGGGCGGGGCCGGGGGGCCACGCGGGGCTGAGGGGGGGGGGGCGCGAGAATGGGCGGGGCCGGGGGGCGCGAGAATGGGCGGGGCCGGGGGGCGCGAGAATGGGCGGGGCCGGGGGGCGCGAGAATGGGCGGGGCCCGGGGCCACGCGGGGCTGAGGGAGTGGGGCGCGTGGCACGGGAGGAGCGCGGGGGAGGGGAGGTGCGAGAAGGGGCGGGGCTGAGGCGCGCAGGGGGCGGGGCGCGCGAGAATGGGCGGGGCCACGCGGTGTAGGGGAGTCGCGCGTGGGGGAGGGGGTGAGATGAGGCTGCTGAGGAGGTGAGCGGGAGTGGGGCCGGGGGGTGTGGCAGGAGCGCGCAGGGGAGGGGGAGGAGCCCGGGGGTGGGGAGGGGGAGGAGCCCGGGGGTGGGGAGGGGGAGGAGCCCGGGGGTGGGGGGGGGGAGGAGCCCGGGGGTGGGGAGGGGGAGGAGCCCGGGGGTGGGGAGGGGGAGGAGCCCGGGGGTGGGGAGGGGGAAGAGCCCGGGGGTGGGGAGGGGGAGGAGCCCGGGGGTGGGGAGGGGGAGGAGCCCGGGGGTGGGGAGGGGGAGGAGCCCGGGGGTGGAGCCGGAGGGAGGGAGGGGCCCGGGGATGGAGCCGCCCGGGGATGGAGCCTGGGGGCCGGGGATGGAGCCTGGGGGAGGGGCCCGGGGATGGAGCCTGGGGGAGGGGCCCGGGGATGGAGCCTGGGGGAGGGGTGAGAGGGAGGGGGAGGGGTGAGAGGGAGAGGGAGGGGTTAGGGGGAGGGGTTAGGGGGAGGGGGAGGGAGGGAGAGGGAGGGGGAGGGTGGGAGGGGCTGGACAGAGGGCGGGGCCGGGCAGTGGGAGGGGCTGGACAGAGGGCGGGGCCGGGCAGTGGGAGGGGCTGGACAGAGGGCGGGGCCGGGCAGTGGGCGGGACCGGACAGAGGGAGGGGCTGGGCAGAGGGCGGGGCCGGGCAGTGGGATGGGCTGGACAGGGGGGTGCCGGGCAGTGGGAGGGGCTGGACAGAGGGCGGGGCCGGGCAGTGGGCGGGACCGGACAGAGGGAGGGGCCGGACAGAGGGCGGGACCGGACAGTGGGCGAGTCAGGAAAGTGGGAGGTTGGAAAATTGGCAGGGCTGGGAAATGGTCAGGGATAGAAAGTGGGTGAGACTGGAAATTGGGCGGGGCTGGGAAGTGGGCGGGACCGAAAAATAGGCGAGGTGGACACTGGGCAGGACTGGAAATTGTGTGGGGCTGGAAAGTAATCGAGACTGGAAAATGGACAGGACTGGAAAGTGGGCGGAGCTGAAATGTGGGCAGAGCTGAAAAGTGGATGGGACTGGAAAACGGGCAGGATTGGAAATTGTGCGGGGCTAGAATTTGGGCCGGACTGGAAAATGGGTGGGGCTGAAAAGTGGACAGGACTGGGATGTGGGTGGGGAAAAGGGCAGGGCTGGAAAGCCGCCACGTTCTTCTGGCGGGGTGGGGGGTAGTGCAGAATGGTGAATAGGGAATTTTTTGGGAAGAAACACAATTAAAACACAAAGCTTCTCATCGAATTAGCGATGCGGAAAGAGTGCAACTCCTCCCCAGGCTTGGGGGGCTGGGTGGTGGTGGACACAGGCCATTCGGGCCGGAAGCCCTGCTCTCCCCTCTGCTTTGCCAGCCCCTCTGCTGCTCCCTTTCACTTTTCATGTATTTGTCTCAATGTCTTTTCAGTCCCACATTCCCAACACTCTCTGAATGAAGGAATGTGGCCTGGATTTCCCGCTATGATTATGATGATCCCCACACCCCCCACCTCATCTCCTGCCCCGGTCCCGGCCAAGTGGGAACATCTCTGCATCTGTCCCATCAAAAATATTTTATAATCCTGAGGATCTGTCAGGTCATCTCTCAGTTCTTCCTTTCCTAAAGAAAAGTCCCAGCTTGTTCAGTTTTTCTGTTAGTATAACACTGTCCTGTGCCCCCTTTCCATTCAACACCAGGGGGGTGGAGGGTCGGAAATGCATACATGGCGGCAACTATGGATTAATAATTGATTAATTAATTTTGACAAAGTCATCCAGACTGGAAATGTTCGCTCCCTTCTGCCTCCACAGAGGCTGTCCGAAATGCTGAGATTGTCTAGTTTCAGATTTTAGCATTCGCAGTAATTTGCTTTATCTCAGTGGATTAATTAATGTTACCTTGTGTTTTGTCAGATAGATTTTTCCCCTCAATCTTTTAGACCAGCTGGAAAATAAACAGTGCTTGGACGCCAAAGGTATCAGTCTTGGTTCAGGGGTAGCCCCTGAGTGGCCAGGTCATGGGTTCAATCATGCATTTGAGTGGCCAGCACTATCAGTATGCTGCACTGTTTGATGTGCTGTTTTTCTCTGAATGGATGTTAAAGTAAAGCTTTGTATCACCTAATTCAAGGACTATTCATAAAACAGCTTGGGTTGCCCTGAAATACAGACCCAACAATCTAAAGCAGATCATCTGACCATTGATCTCATTGCTGTTTGTGACATCTTCTGTCAACAGTCACTCCAGTAGAGCACTTCATTGGTTGTGAAATGCTTCGGGATATCCCGAGGATGCAGACGGTGCTCTATAAATGCAAGTTCGTTATTTTACAACAACAACACCAACATGCATTTATAAGAGTGTCTTTAACATAAAACAGAACAAGTTTTTTACCAAGACAAAGATGGAGATATTCGGAGCACTGGGGACGTCTGCATGCCCTTTCAAGAGATCTAAAGGAACTTAAAATGGACCATGGTCACAGCAGACAAGCCGTTATTGTGGAGGAGGTGTCCTTCACAGGATAGGCTGCTGCTGTCTTCACAATCCGGTGGGTCCACACTTGTCCAGTCGCACCTCTGCTCCCCTAACCCCTAGCTGGCTACCAGGAGGCTGTCATCGAGGTCGATATCACAGAAAAGGCTCTTTAACCCATCGCATTTGCACCAGTCAAAAACAATCACCAAACTTTTCTAATCCCATTTTCTAGCTATTGGTCCATAGCCTTGTAGGCCTGGGATCGTAACTGCACTTCTTCAATGTTCTGAGGGTCTCTGCCTCCACCACCCTTTCAGGCAGCGAGTTCCAAACTCCCACCATCCTCTAAACCTCCTGCCCCTTGCCTTAAATCTTTTTTTTTTTTTTTTTATAAATTTAGATTACCCAATTATTTTTTCTATTAAGGGGCAATTTAGCGTGGCCAATCCACCTACTCTGCACATTTTTGGGTTGTGGGGGTGAAACCCACGCAAACACGAGGAGAACGTGCAAACTCCACACGGACAGTGACCCAGTTGCCTTAAATCTATGCCCCCGGTCATTGATCCCTCCACCATGGGGAATAGTTTATTCTTGTCTACTCTATCTATGCCCCTCATAATGTTATACACCTCAATCATGTCTCCCCTCAGTCTCCTCTGCTCCAAGGAAACAACCCCAGTCTATCCAATCTCTCTTCATAACTAACACTCTCCGGCCAACAGCCAGGTAACTTTCCTCTGCATCCTTTCCAGTGCTGTCACATCCCTCCTATAATGTACACACAATACTCTAGCTGTGGCCTAACCAATGTTTTACAGTCCAGCATAACCTCCCTGCTCTTAAACTCTATGCCTCGGCTAATAAAGATAAGTTTGCCATATGCCTTCTTAACCACTGTATCCACCTGCTCTGCTTCCATAGGGACGGGTGTACATGCACACCAAGGTCCCTCTGATCCTTGCTGCTTCCCAGGGTCCTGCTGTTTATCATGTATTCCTTTGCCTTGTTTGTCCTGTGCAAGTGCATCACCTCACACTTACCCGGATTGAATTCCATTTGCCACTGATCAGCCCATCTGACCAGCCCGTCTATATCCTCCTGTAATCAAAGGCTATCCTCCTCACTATTTACCACCCCACCAATTTCATCCGCAAACTTACTAATTGGTTACTAATCCAGCAGAGGGCAGTAGAGCGGAGCTGCTGATTGGCTGTTGCGGGGGAAATTTGCATACGTCCATTGCGGTCAGCGGAACTTTAAGGTGGTTTGTGGGGGAGCTGTTGTCAAATGACATCACAGCAAAGCAGTGACCTGATTGGCTGGTAAGGAAAGTGCTCCAATTAGCAGTACCTGGGAGAAATGTAACTCTTTGTGTGTTGGTACGTATTGTGATTGGTAAGTAGAATCATTATTCCTTTCACTTATTCATTATTTGATATTATATTTGTAATCAGTTAAGGTAAAGTGTAAAAATGGCAGGAGATCCCAGACCCGTGTTATGCTCCTCGTGCTCAATGTGGGAGCTCAGGGACGCGGCCGATGCCCCTAACTCCTTCATGTGTGGGAAGTTTGTCCAGCTGCAGCTCCTGTTAGACTGCATGACGGCTCTGGAGCTGCGGTTGGACTCACTTTGGAGCATCCGCAATGCTGAGGAGGTCGTGGGTAGCATGTTCAGTGAGTTGGTCACACCGCAGATTAGAATTGGTGAGGGAGACAGGGAATGGGTGACCAAAAGGCAGAGAAAGAGCAGGAAGGCAGTGCAGGTGTCCCCTGCGGTCATCTCCCTCCGAAACAGGTATACCGTTTTGGATACTGTTGGGGGAGATGTCTCACCAGGGGAAGGCAGTAGTAGCCAGGCTCATGGCACCGTGGCTGGCTCTGCTGCACAGAAGGGCGGGAAAAAGACTGGCAGGGCTATAGTCATAGAGGATTTAATCGTAAGGGGAGTAGACAGGGGTTTCTGTGGTCGAAAACGATACTCCCGAATGGTATGTTGCCTCCCGGGTGCACGGGTCAGGGATGTCTCCGATCGGCTGCAGGACATACTGAAGGGGGAGGGTGAACAGCCAGTTGTCGTGGTGCATATAGGCACCAACGATATAGGTAAAAAAAGGGATGAGGTCCTACAATCAGAATTTAGGGAGTTAGGAGATAAGTTAAAAAGTAGGACCTCAAAGGTAGTAATCTCAGGATTGCTACCAGTGCCACGAGACAGTCAGAACAATTTTAAAGGGATTCCTTTGCAAGATTCCTAGCCTTTGGCCTGCTCTTGTAACCACATTACCGATATGGCCAGTCAACTTAAGTTTCTGGTCAATTTAAAAATATGTGTATTTTTACTCACATTTTTCACTTTATACGATACAAAATAATAAGAAAGAGTAAACAGAATTACATACATAAAGAACCAAACACATCTCAAATATCTCCTCACAAAATCTAATCCCCCCCCCCCCCCGGCCTAACAACTAATGGTGACAAACTCCTTGATGTAAACAATGAATGGCTGCCCTCTCTGGAGAACACCTCGATTGTTCCCCTCACCGTGCACTTAACTTTCTCGAGGTGTAAGAACTCCATCAGGTCTCCCATCCACACCTCCCATCCGCACTGGGAGGAGATGGAGACCCCCATCCCAATGATAATTTCCAGGATGTTAATAGTGGGGGATTTAGCAATGATATTGCCATTGAATATCAGGGGTGATGGTTAGATCCTCTCTTGTTGGAGATGGTCATTGCCTGTCGCTTGTGTGGCGTAAATGTGATTTGCCACTTGTCAGACCCAAGCCTGGATATTGTCCACGTCTTGCTGCATTTGAACATAGAAACATCAAAAATAGGAGCGGGGCAGCGTGGCACAGAGAGAGGCGGACCTGGAGATTTCAGACAGCAGGAAAGGGCAGCACAGTGGTACAGTGGTTAGCACTGCTGCCTCACAGCGCTGAGGACCCTGGTTCGATCCCGGCTCTGGGTCACTGTCCGTGTGGAGTTTCCACATTCTCCCCCTGTTTGCATGGGTTTCGCCCCCACAACCCAAAGATGTGAAGGGTAGGTGGATTGGCCACGCTAAATTGCCTCTTAATAGGAAAAAATGAATTGGGTACTCTAAATTTTTTTTAAAAATAAATAGGAGCAGGAGGAGGCCATTCGGCCCCTTGAACCTGCTCCGCCATTCATTATGATCATGGCTGATCATCCAATTCAATTTCTTGATCCCGCCTTCCCCCATATTAAATGTTTTTAAGGTAAAGATAGATAGTTTTTTGAAGAATAAAGGGATTTAGGATTATGGTGTTCGGGCCGGAAAGTGGAGCTGAGTCCACAAAAGATCAGCCATGATCTAATTGAATGGCGGAGCAGGCTCGAGGGGCCAGATGGCCTACTCCTGCTCCTAGTTCTTATGTTCTTATATTTTTAAATCCCTTTCACCCTAAGAGCTATATCTGACACCCTCTTAAAAACTACAATGTTTTGGCCTCAATTACGTCCTGTGGTAAGGAATTCCACCGGCTCACCACTCTCTGGGTGAAGAAATTTCTCCTCATCTCTGTCTACCCCTGTATCCTCAGACTGTGGCCCCCTAGTTCTGGACACACCCGCCATCGGGAACATCCTTCCTGCTACGTTATTTGTGTCTTCGCCCATTTCTTTGCAGCTTGTGGACTATTAGCCTGTAGTGTGCCACCTCTCTATATGTGATGCCATTGATACTCTCTGCTTCGTGGACTGCTTCAGTGTCTGAGGAGTCACGGATGATGTGACTCCTCAGACCATCAGAGAATATCTGGCCCTATGATGGAAGGATGGAAGATGTTTGGGCCTTGGACACTACCCTGAGGAACTCCTGCAATGATGCTCTGGAACTGAGATGATTGACCTCCAACCATCACCACAACCATCTTCCTTTGTGCCAGGTATGATTCCAACCAGCGGAGAGTTCCCCCCCCCCCCCCCGATTCCCATTGACTCCAGTTTTGCTCAGTCCACTACACTGCAGCAGCCATGATGTCTCCATTCTGAGGCAGGTTGTGGTTCCCACTGGCTTCGAGACACCAGATGGTCCAGGACCTGGTGGCTGAGCGGCAATGACAGATGACATCACCCCCCCCCCCCCCCCCCCCCCGGCCCCCAACCAGCCACACCACCACCACAATCTGACCACGTGAGACAGTGAGGACTGTGGTGCTGCAGACATGTTGTGGTACAGCCAGTTGGCATTCTTAAGCAATGGTTCTGCTGTCTGGACAGGTTGGGGGGGGGGGGGGGGGGGGGGGCTACAATTCTCAAATTCTCACCAGATTGTGTCTGCAAGTATGTTGTAATCTGCCTCTGACAAAACCTCATTACTACGAGGGTGCAACCATTGTTCAAGAGAAAAAAGTGGAGGAGAAAAATTAACATTTCCATAATACCTTTCAGAATCACTGAACTCAAAGTGTTTTACAGACAACTAAACACTTTTGAGTTGTAGCTATTGTTGTGATGCAGGAGGTGCAGCAACCAATCTGCACAGAGCACTAATAGCAACATTATAATAGTCAGATAACCTGTTTTTCTAATGTAATTTTAAAAAAATTAAATTTTTTAGAGTACCCAATTCAATTTTTTCCAATTAAGGGGCAATTTAGCGTGGCCAATCCACCTAGCACATCTTTGGGTTGTGGGGGCGAAACCCACACAAACACGGGGAGAATGTGCAAACTCCACACGGACCCGGTGACTCAGAGGGAAGAATGTTCCCAACTGAGTCCTGGCTGGGGAGGCAGAGAGGAGTCCTGGCTGGGGAGGCAGAGAGGAGTGCCCCCGATTGGTGGAGTGCTGTGTGAGCCCGTCCCTTTGACCATTGATCTACTCGCATCGTACAGCAACAAGTAAAGGATCCCATGGCCTCTGTCTAAGATTCCACTACAACTCGGAGGTGTTGGTGGCTGCAGTGGAAGCTGAGATGGCAGCTATGAGATGGTGCATCCTGACTGGGCCACACTTGCTGTTATATAATGACAGAAGAATATAGTAACAAAGGGCAGCATGGTGGCACAGTGGTTAGCAGTGTTGCCTATGGCGCTGAGGACCCGGGTTCACATCCCGGCCCTGTCCATGTGGAGTTTGCACATTCTCCCCGTGTCTGCGTGGGTTTCGCCCCCACAACCCAAAAAAGATGTGCAGGATAGGTGGATTGGCCACTCTAAATTGCCCCTTAATTGGAAAAAAAAATTGGGTACTCTAAATTAAAAAAAAAGAATATAGTAACATTACAAAAAGGAGCAGGAATTGGCTCCTGCAGCCTGATCCACCATTTAACAAAATCATCGATCTTCTGCATCTTCCTGCAGGACCCCCAATTTCCTTAATACCCAAAACTCTGTAAACCATTGCCTCAGACCGGAAATTCTCTCATCGACTGAACATCCATTGATCTCAGATAGAGAATTCCAAGGTTCACAACCCTTTGCTTGAAGACATCTCTCCTCATTCCAACCCTAAATATTTGATTGTTTATTCTAAGACAGTGACCCTAAGTTTAAGATTCCTTATCCAGGGTTAGACCATGGACAACTTATGGTGCAGCAAGAGGCCATTCAGCCCATTGTACCTGTGCTAGGGTTGTTCTGGATACCCCAGTTTCTCACCATCACGGTAGAAAGGATGGGCTCCATGTTCTGAATAATTCCCTGCTCCATGTTGGAGCCAAACTCATTTTTGCTCCCCCAAGTGAGTGGCAACTGTCCGGTAAACCCACCAATACAGCAAACATATCGGTTCACCTGCATTCTCCTGGATATCGCCCCAGCAAGTTCTTCATCTGACTTGTTAGTATCAGAACTCAGCCACTACCTCACTCTCTGGTGAGCTGGCACAGTCGCCATCCTTGGCTGCAGCCAACCTGTGCCCATCACTCAGCAGATTGCAACCTTCTAGATTTTGCGCAGTGCCAGTACCTGGGCTGGTGGCTGCGCGTGTCAAGCCAAACACTCTTCATTAGCGGTGTGGTGTTGCTCAGACCCGGTCCCTGAGACCGGGCAGACAGCAGTTGTTTGGGGTCCGAAAACAGAAAATGGGTGGGGAGGGTGAGAGTGCGGAAGGGTGGGGTGGGCAGGGAAGCTAGAGATGGATAGCCAAGTCTACTCTGCTCTCTTTGATTGTGGTCCACATTCTCCTGCCAGAGAAAAGGAAAAATATGGGCAGCACGGTGGGGCAGTGGGTTAGCCCTGCTGACTCACGGCGCCAAGGTCCCAGGTTCGATCCCGGCTCTGGGTCACTGTCCGTGTGGACTTTGCACATTCTCCCCGTTTTTGAGTGGGTTTCGCCCCCACAACCCAAAGATGAGCAGGGTAGGTGGATTGGCCATGCTAAATTGCCCCTTAATTGGAAAAAATGAATTGGGTACTCTAAATTTATATTTAAAAAATTAATTTCTGGAGCAGTTCCCAGGCAAATCCGTGCAAAAAGGGTGAGGAATAAAATTACACCAACTAAACATTTTTGTTCAGAAAGGCACACTAAATTTATTTTAAAAAAAGAAAAGGAAGAATACCAGTGATTGTGTGGCACTGTAAATGGGTGATGTGCCTGCCATAGCTGAATAGCAGAAGGCATGTGGGACCTGTAAGAGGTCGATGTGGGTCAGTGTCATTGGAAGGTGTGTGATAGGGAGGTGGAGCTACCTGCCTGCTGGTATTTAAGTGAATGGGTGAATGGGTACATTGAGGTTATTGGTTGGAGGAGATGTCCTTTAAAGATGTATTCACTGACTTTGACCAACCCAAGAGGTCACTAAGCTTCATCTACTGCTTGCTTCCCGGGACCAGGCAGTGGGTATTGACCTGTAGGCTGCCTCCTCCTCTTCCCTTTGGTGGGATGGGGTGGTGGGGAGGGGGAGAGGGGGTAGGTGTCATTGAGAGCACCCTGGTTCTCCTGAGAAACATGGTCTTTTCTCCTCCTGATGGCCTCCATCACTACGGCTTCCAGTGCTGCAGCTGTGAATCAGGGAATCCTCTCTCTTCCCTGGGTCTCCATTTCTTCAGCTTACTGCTGGCAAACTGCAATGACTTCCTGGGCGCAGCTCCCCTTTAAGATGGACAGGATGCCTTTAAGTGGGGCAGGTGAGCTGAAACACATGTGAGCCAGGTATGCTGTTAGGCCCCTGTTTACTGAGCAACCAGCCAGCAGCTATAGTCACACTCAGCTGAATGTACAAACATTCTAATGGGAGGCAGCATACGGAGTTTAAATATTGCCGCCCTCAAAGGAGCTGGGCCCGGGCAGACTGCACATGTGAAGCGACTAATTTTTGGCCCAAGCTAAATTTTCTTCTTCTTGGTCTCATTTACTCAAATGCAGAACTCCTGAAGCTCATGATCATTAACCCCATTCCAAGGACTGTGAGAGAAGAGAACACAATCCCAGACTAACTATTCATGCACTTCAGAAACAGTGCTAGTATCACACTGGTACTTGGAGTAACATTGAAGCATTAAGTATTTATAATGCTTCTTTGTTTGGCCTGAAACCACAATTGTTTTTGACATTTCTCTCAGATGCAAAAATTGCCTTGAACAAGACTGAGCTTGTGCACAAATCAGAATGAGCAGCTTGGCTCTGCTGAAAATTCACACTGGACACTCCACTGGTTATCAGAAAGATTCAGACTCTTGTCAGCCTTGAATCTTCAGCCAGGAGGTTGTTGGGTGAAGTCCAACTTGAGTGCAGAATGTACTGAGAGAGAGCAGACAGAGTGTGGGGAGAGTGCTGAGAGAGAGAGAGTGTGGGGAGAGTGCTGAGAGAGAGAGAGCTCAGAGAGAGAGAGAGAGTGCTGAGAGAGAGACAGAGAGATAGAGCTGAGACGGAGAGAGAGAGAGAGAGAGAGAGAGAGAGAGTGCTTGTCATGATATGCAGACATGGGCAGGACGGTGGCACAGTGGTTAGCACTGCAGCCTCACGGCGCCAAGGGCGCAGGTTCAGTGTGGAGTTTGCACATTCTCCCCGTGTCTGCGTGGGTTTCGCCCCACAACCCAAAGATGTGCAGGGTAGGTGGATTGGTCACGCTAAATTGCCCCTTAATTGGAAAAAATGAATTGGATACTCTAAATTTTTTTCAAAATGATATGCAGACATGCAGATAATGATATGCAGAGAACAGGACACGACCAATGAGCAGGCAGGACACTCAGGGGTGGTATCTCACTATAAAAGGCACAAGGCGCTCACACTCCGCCTCTTTCCACTGATGAATATCTAACGAGTGTAGTGTGTACGGGGAGTGCAGTGTGTGCGGGGGGGGAGTGCAGTGTGTGCGGGGGGAGTGCAGTGTGTGCGGGGGGAGTGCAGTGTGTGTGCGGGGAGTGCAGTGTGTGCGGGGGGAGTGCAGTGTGTGCGAGGGAGTGCAGTGTGTGTGCGGGGAGTGCAGTGTGTGCGGGGGGAGTGCAGTGTGTGTGCGGGGAGTGCAGTGTGTGCGGGGGGGAGTGCAGTGTGTGCGGGGGAGTGCAGTGTGTGTGCGGGGAGTGCAGTGTGTGCGGGGGGAGTGCAGTGTGTGCGGGGGGGAGTGCAGTGTGTGCGGGGGGGGAGTGCAGTGTGTGCGGGGGGAGTGCAGTGTGTGCGGGGGGAGTGCAGTGTGTGCGAGGGGAGTGCAGTGTGTGCGGGGCGAGTGCAGTGTGTGCGGGGGGGAGTGCAGTGTGTGCGGGGGGAGTGCAGTGTGTGCGGGGGGAGTGCAGTGTGTGCGGGGCGAGTGCAGTGTGTGCGGGGAGTGCAGTTGTGTGTGGGGAGTGCAGTGTGTGTGGGGCGAGTGCAGTGTGTGGGGGGAGTGCAGTGTGTGTGTGGGGAGTGCAGTGTGTGGGGGGAGTGCAGTGTGTGCGGGGCGAGTGCAGTGTGTGCGGGGAGTGCAGTGTGTGTGGGGAGTGCAGTGTGTGTGGGGGGGCGAGTGCAGTGTGTGCGGGGAGTGCAGTGTGTGTGGGGAGTGCAGTGTGTGTGGGGGGGCGAGTGCAGTGTGTGCGGGGAGTGCAGTGTGTGTGGGGAGTGCAGTGTGTGTGGGGGGGGGGAGTGCAGTGTGTGTGGGGGGAGTGCAGTGTGTGTGGGAGTGCAGTGGTGTACGGGGGAGTGCAGTGGTGTGGGGAGTGCAGTTTGTGCGGGGAGTGCAGTTGTGTGGGGAGTGCAGTGTGTGCGGGGGGGAGTGCAGTGTGTGGGGGAGTGCAGTGTGTGTGGGGAGTGCAGTGTGTGTGGGGGGAGTGCAGTGTGTACGGGATGTGCAGTGTGGGGAGTGCAGTGTGCGGGGGGAGTGCAGTGTGTACGGGATGTGCAGTGTGCGGGGGGAGTGCAGTGTGTACGGGGAGTGCAGTGTGTGCGGGGGAGTGCAGTGTGTGTGGGGGGTGTGCAGTGTGTGCGAGGGGAGTGCAGTGTGTGCGGGGGGGAGTGCAGTGTGTACGGGGTGTGGCAGTGTGTGAGGGGGGAGTGTGTGCGGGGAGTGCAGTGTGTACGGGGTGTGCAGGGTGTGAGGGGGGAGTGTGTGCGGGGAGTGCAGTGTGTACGGGGTGTGCAGTGTGTGAGGGGGGAGTGTGTGCGGGGAGTGCAGTGTGTGTGGGGGGGTGCAGTGTGTGCGAGGGGAGTGCAGTGTGTGCGGGGGGGAGTGCAGTGTGTACGGGGTGTGCAGTGTGTGAGGGGGGAGTGTGTGCGGGGAGTGCAGTGTGTACGGGGTGTGCAGTGTGTGAGGGGGGGGAGTGTGTGCGGGGAGTGCAGTGTGTACGGGGTGTGCAGTGTGTGAGGGGGGGGTGTGTGTGCGGGGGAGTGCAGTGTGTGTGGGGAGTGCAGTGTGTGCGGGGAGTGCAGTGTGTGTGGGGGGTGCAGTGTGTGCGGGGGGAGGCAGTGTGTGCGGGGAGTGCAGTGTGTGGGGGGGGAGTGCAGTGTGTGCGGGGGGAGTGCAGTGTGTGCGGGAGTGCAGTGTGTGGTGTGGGGGAGTGCAGTGTGTGTGGGGAGTGCTGTGAGTGTGTGTGGGAGTGACAGTGTGTGTGGGGGGAGTGCAGTGTGTACGGGGGAGTGCAGTGTGTGCGGGGGAGTGCAGTGTGCGGGGGGAGTGCCGTGTGTGGGGGAGTGCAGTGTGTGTGGGGAGTGCAGTTTGTGCAGGGAGTGCAGTTGTGTGGGGAGTGCAGTGTGTGGGGAGTGCAGTGTTTGTGGGGAGTGCAGTGTGTGTGGGGGGAGTGCAGTGTGTACGGGATGTGCAGTGTGGGGAGGGAGTGCAGTGTGTGGGGGGGGGGAGTGCAGTGTGTGGGGGGAGGGCAGTGTGTGTGGGGAGTGCAGTGTGTGGGGGGGGGGAGTGCAGTGTGTGTGGCGAGTGCAGTGTGTGCGGGGGGAGTGCAGTGTGTGTGGGGAGTGCAGTGTGTACGGGATGTGCAGTGTGCGGGGGAGTGCAGTGTGTGGGGAGTGCAGTGTGTGTGGGGAGTGCAGTGTGTGCGGGGGGAGTGCAGTGTGCGGGGGGAGTGCAGTGTGTGGGGAGGAGTGCAGTGTGTGCGAGGGGAGTGCAGTGTGTGTGGGGAGTGCAGTGTGTACGGGGTGTGCAGTGTGTGCGGGGGGGTGCAGTGTGTGCGGGGGGAGTACAGTGTGTGGGGAGTGCAGTGTGTGTGGGGAGTGCAGTGTGTACGGGGTGTGCAGTGTGTGCGGGGGGGTGCAGTGTGTACGGGGGAGTGCAGTGTGTGCGGGGAGTGCAGTGTGTGGGGGGGGAGTGCAGTGTGTGCGGGGTGAGTGCAGTGTGTGCGGGGTGAGTGCAGTGTGTGCGGGGGGAGTGCAGTGTGTGAGGGGGGAGTGTGTGCAGGGAGTGCAGTGTGTGCGGGGAGTGCAGTGTGTGGGGGGAGTGCAGTGTGTACGGGGTGTGCAGTGTGTGTGGGGGGAGGGCAGTGTGTGTGTGGGGAGTGCAGTGTGTGTGGGGAGTGCAGTGTGTGCGGGGGGAGTGCAGTGTGTGCGGGGGAGTGCAGTTTGTGCGGGGGGAATGCAGTGTGTGGGGGGAAGATGCAGTGTGCGGGGGGAGTGCAGTGTGTGCGGGGGGGGGTGCAGTGTGTGCGGGGGGAGTGCAGTGTGTGCGGGGGGAGTGCAGTGTGTACGGGGTGTGCAGTGTGTACGGGGGGAATGCAGTGTGTGTGTGTGGGGAGTCAGGTGGTGTGTGGGGATTGCAGTGTGTGCGGGGGGAGAGTGCAGTGTGTGTGGGGAGTGCAGTGTGTGGGGGAGGAGTGCAGTGTGTGCGGGGGAAGTGCAGTGTGTGTGGGGAGTGCAGTGTGGAGGGGGGGAGTGCAGTGTGGAGGGGGGGAGTGCAGTGTGGAGGGGGGGGTGCAGTGTGTGCGGGGGAGTGCAGTGTGTGCGGGGGGAGTGCAGTGTGCGGGGGGAGTGCAGTGTGTGGGGGAGTGCAGTGTGTGGGGGGGAGTGCAGTGTGTGCGGAGGGAGTGCAGTGTGTGCGGGGGAGTGCAGTGTGTGCGGGGGGAGTGCAGTGTGTACGGGGAGTGCAGTGTGTGCGGGGGGAGTGCAGTGTGTGCGGGGGGTGCAGTGTGTACGGGGTGTGCAGTGTGTGCGGGGGGAGTGCAGTGTGTGCGGGGAGTGAAGTGTGTGTGGGGGAGTGCAGTGTGTGTGGGGAGGGAAGTGTGTGTGGGGAATGCAGTGTGTGTGGGGAGTGCAGTGTGTGCGAGGGGAGTGCAGTGTGTACGGGGTGTGCAGTGTGTGTGGGGGGAGTGCAGTGTGTGCGGGGGGAGTGCAGTGTGTGCGGGGAGTGCAGTGTGTGGGGGGGGAGTGCAGTGTGTGCGGGGGGAGTGCAGTGTGTGCGGGGGGAGTGCAGTGTGTGTGGGGAGTGCAGTGTGCGAGGGGAGTGCAGTGTGTGCGAGGGGAGTGCAGTGTGTACGGGTGTGCAGTGTGTGTGGGGGGAGTGCAGTATGTGCGGGGGGAGTGCAGTGTGTGTTTGGGGGGAGTGCAGTGTGTGCGGGGGGAGTGCAGTGTGTGTGCGGGAGTGCAGTGTGCGGGGATGCAGTGTGTGTGCGGGAGTGCAGTGTGTGCGGGGGAGTGCAGTGTGTGGGGGGAGTGCAGTGTGTGCGGGATGCAGTGTGTCGAAGGGAGTGCAGTGTGTGGGGGAGTGCAGTGTGTGCGGGTGGAATGCAGTGTGTGCGGGGGGAGTGCAGGTGTGGGGGGAGTGCAGTATGTGCGGGGAGTGCAGTGTGTGCGGGTGGAATGCAGTGTGTGCGGGGGGAGTGCAGTGTGTGGGGGGGAGTGCAGTGTGTGCGGGGAGTGCAGTGTGGTGTGGGGAGTGCAGTGTGTGCGGGGGAGTGCAGTGTGTGCGAGGGGAGTGCAGTGTGTGGGGGGGGAGTGCAGTGTGTGCGAGGGGAGTGCAGTGTGTGTGGGGAGTGCAGTGTGTACGGGGTGTGCAGTGTGTGTGGGGGGAGTGCAGTGTGTGTGGGGGAGTGCAGTGTGTGCGGGGGGAGTGCAGTGTGTGTGGGAGTGCAGTGTGTGTGGGGAGTGCAGTGTGCGGGGAGTGCAGTGTGTGTGGGAGTGCAGTGTGTACGGGGTGTGCAGTGTGTGGGGGGAGTGCAGTGTGTGCGAGGGGAGTGCAGTGTGTGTGGGGGGAGTGCAGTGTGTGCGGGGGGAGTGCAGTGTGCGAGGGGAGTGCAGTGTGTGCGAGGGGAGTGCAGTGTGTGTGGGGAGTGCAGTGTGTGTGGGGAGTGCAGTGTGTGTGTAGGAGTGCAGTGTGTGGGGGAGTGCAGTGTGTGTGCGGGGAGGCAGTGTGTGTGCGGGGGAGTGCAGTGTGTGGGGGGAGTGCAGTGTGGTGCGGGGAGTGCAGTGTGTGCGGGGGGAGTGCATGTGTGGGGGGAGTGCAGTGTGTGCGGGGAGTGCAGTGTGTGCGAGGGGAGTGCAGTGTGTGTGTGCGGGGAGTGCATGTGTGTGCGGGGAGTGCAGTGTGCGGGGGGAGTGCAGTGTGTGGGGGGAGTGCAGTGTGTGCGGGGGGAATGCAGTGTGCGAGGGAGTGCAGTGTGTGCGGGGAGTGCAGTGTGTGTGGGGAGTGCAGTGTGTTTGGGGGGAGTGCAGTGTGCGAGGGGAGTGCAGTGTGTGCGGGGAGTGCAGTGTGTGCGGGGAGTGCAGTGGGTGTGAGGGAGTGCAGTGTGTGGGGGAGTGCAGTGTGTGCGGGGTGCAGTGTGTGCGGGGAGTGCAGTGTGTGCGGGGAGTGCAGTGTGTGTGGGGGGGAGTGCAGTGTGCGAGGGGAGTGCAGAGTGTGCGGGGAGTGCAGTGTGTGCGGGGGAGTGCAGTGTGTGTGGGGAGTGCAGTGTGTGTGGGGAATGCGTGTGCGAGGGGAGTGCAGTGTGTGGCGGGGGGAGTGCAGTGTGTGCGGGGGAGTGCAATGTGTGCGGGGGGAGTGCAGTGTGTGCGGGGGGAGTGCAGTGTGTGCGGGGGGAGTGCAGTGTGTGCGGGGGAGTGCAGTGTGTGCGGGGGGAGTGCAGTGTGTGTGGGGAGTGCAGTGTGTGTGGGGAATGCAGTGTGTGCGAGGGGAGTGCAGTGTGTGCGGGGGGAGTGCAGTGTGTGCGGGGGGAGTGCAGTGTGTGCGGGGGGAGTGCAGTGTGTGTGGTGGGAATGCAGTGTGTGCGAGGGGAGTGCAGTGTGTGCGGGGGGAGTGCAGTGTGTACGGGGGGAGTGCAGTGTGTGCGGGGGGAGTGCAGTGTGTGTGTGGGGGAGTGCAGTGTGTGTGTGGAGTGCAGTGTGTGTGGGGAGTGCAGTGTGGGTGGGAGTGCAGTGTGTGTGGGGGGAGTGCAGTGGTTGTGGGGAGTGCAGTGTGTGTGGGGGGAGTGCAGTGTGTGGTGGGAGTGCAGTGTGTGTGGGGGAGTGCAGTGTGTGGGGGAGTGTTTGTTGGGGGGAGTGGCAGTGTGTGTGGGGAGCGGGCAGTGTGTGTGGGGGAGGTGCAGTGTGTGCAGGGGGAGTGCAGTGTGGTGGGGAGGTGCAGTGTGTGTGTGTGGGAGTGCAGTGTGTGGCGGGGGGAGTGCAGTGTGTGGGGAGTGCAGTGTGTGCGAGGGGAGTGCAGTGTGTACGGGGTGTGCAGTGTGTGGGGGGGGAGTGCAGTGTGTGCGGGGGGAGTGCAGTGTGTGCGAGGGGAGTGCAGTGTGTGCGAGGGGAGTGCAGTGTGTGCGAGGGGAGTGCAGTGTGTACGGGGTGTGCAGTGTGTGGGGGGAGTGTAGTGTGTGAGGGGGGAGTGCAGTGTGTGCGGGGGGAGTGCAGTGTGTGAGGGGGAGTGCAGTGTGTGGGGAGTGCAGTGTGTGCGGGGAGTGCAGTGTGTGTGCGGGGAGTGCAGTGTGTGCGGGGAGTGCAGTGTGTGCGGGGAGTGCAGTGTGTGTGCGGGGAGTGCAGTGTGTGCGGGGGGAGTGCAGTGTGTGGGGGGAGTGCAGTGTGTGCTGGGGGGAGTGCAGTGTGTGCGGGGGGAGTGCAGTGTGTGGGGGGGAGTGCAGTGTGTGCGGGCAGTGCAGTGTGTGCGGGGAGTGCAGTGTGTGTGGGGAGTGCAGTGTGTGCGGGGAGTGCAGTGTGTGTGGGGAGTGCAGTGTGTGCGGGGGGAGTGCAGTGTGTGTGGGGAGTGCAGTGTGTGTGGGGAGTGCAGTGTGTGCGGGGAGTGCAGTGTGTGCGGGGAGTGCAGTGTGTGGGGGGAGTGCAGTGTGTGGGGGGAGTGCAGTGTGTGCGGGGGGAGTGCAGTGTGTGTGGGGAGTGCAGTGTGTGCGGGGGGAATGCAGTGTGTGTGGGGAGTGCAGTGTGTGGGGGGAGTGCTGTGTGCGCGGGGGGAGTGCAGTGCGCGGGGGGAGTGCAGTGTGTGGGGAGTGCAGTGTGTGCGGGGGGAGTGCAGTGTGTGTGGGGAGTGCAGTGTGTGTGGGGAGTGCAGTGTGTGTGGGGAGTGCAGTGTGTGCGGGGGGAGTGCAGTGTGTGCGGGGGAGTGCAGTGTGTGTGGGGAGTGCAGTGTGTGGGGGGAGTGCAGTGTGTGGGGAGTGCAGTGTGTGTGGGGAGTGCAGTGTGTGCGGGGGGAGTGCAGTGTGTGCGGGGGGAGTGCAGTGTGTGTGGGGAGTGCAGTGTGTGTGGGGAGTGCAGTGTGTGTGGGGAGTGCAGTGTGTGCGGGGGGAATGCAGTGTGTGCGGGGGAGTGCAGTGTGTGTGGGGGGAATGCAGTGTGTGCGGGGGGAATGCAGTGTGTGGGGGGGAGTGCAGTGTGTGCGAGGGGGGTGCAGTGTGTGCGAGGGGAGTGCAGTGTGTGTGGGGGGAGTGCAGTGTGTGCGGGGGGAGAGTGCAGTGTGTGCGAGGGGGGTGCAGTGTGTGCGAGGGGGGTGCAGTGTGCGCGGGGGGAGTGCAGTGTGTGCGAGGGGGAGTGTGTGTGTATTTCTCATTGGAATCGATGGTATTCCACGTGGCGTCGATGTTATTCTCTTAACAGAAGCTGAATCAGTGCAGGTGCGGCGCCAGTTTTGCTGTCGCGAAAGTGCACAAATTCTGCGTCTGCATCAACATTTAGGCGGGATTCTCGGGTCGCTGACACCAAAACGCGTTCGGCGATCGGCCGGAGAATACCCGTTTCCGACCTAATTGGGGGCAATGACGCTTTCACAATGCTCCGCCCCCTCCAAAGAGGTATACACGCAGCGTTTGCCGCACTCCGTACTGACAAAGAGGTATACACGCAGCGTCTGCCGCACTCCGTACTGACAAAGAGGTATACACGCAGCGTCTGCCGCACTCCGTACTGACAAAGAGGTATACACGCAGCGTTTGCCGCACACCGTACTGACAAAGAGGTATACACGCAGCGTTTGCCGCACACCGTACTGACAAAGAGGTATACACGCAGCGTTTGCCGCACACCGTACTGACAAAGAGGTATACACGCAGCGTTTGCCGCACTCCGTACTGACAAAGAGGTATACACGCAGCGTTTGCCGCACTCCGTACTGACAAAGAGGTATACACGCAGCGTCTGCCGCACTCCGTACTGACAAAGAGGTATACACGCAGCGTTTGCCGCACTCCGTACTGACAGCGTCAGGCCTCTGCTTCAGGCCCATCCCATCCGCCCCGGACCGGCTGAGTTCCCGACGGTCTCGGCCGCGTGTGTTGTCACCCGTCGGGAACTCTGCGTGGCGGCTGTAGACTCAGTCCAGTGCCGCCACAGTCTGGGGAGGGCCGATCCGCGGGCAGGGGTGGATTGTCAGGGGCTGTGGGCACTGCAGGGGGGTGGTCCGGGACTCGTGAGCCGGCCAAAGGGGGGGGGCATTATTTTGAAGGCCGGGCCCGCGAGCGGCCGGCGCCATGTTGCACGGTGCGGTCGCTGAAGGTCACCGCCGTGCGCATGCGGAGCCATGGAGCCGCCAATTCTCCGGCCGTATCACCAGCTGGAGCCGGGAGCTCTATGCTGCCTCCCTGCTGGCCCCCAGCTGGAGCCGGGGGCTCTATGCTGCCTCCCTGCTGGCCCCCAGCTGGAGCCGGGAGCTCTATGCTGCCTTCCTGCTGCCCCAGTTGGAGCCGGGGGCTCTATGCTGCCTCCCTTCTGGGCCCCAGCTGGAGCCGGGAGCTCTATGCTGCCTCCCTGCTGGCCCCCAGTTGGAGCCGGGGGCTCTATGCTGCCTCCCTTCTGGGCCCCAGCTGGAGCCGGGAGCTCTATGCTGCCTCCCTGCTATACCCCAGCTGGAGCCGGGAGCTCTATGCTGCCTCCCTGCTATACCCCAGCTGGAGCCGGGAGCTCTATGCTGCCTCCCTGCTATACCCCAGCTGGAGCCGGGAGCTCTATGCTGCCTCCCTGCTATACCCCAGCTGGAGCCGGGAGCTCTATGCTGCCTCCCTGCTATACCCCAGCTGGAGCCGGGAGCTCTATGCTGCCTCCCTGCTATACCCCAGCTGGAGCCGGGAGCTCTATGCTGCCTCCCTGCTGGCCCCCAGCTGGAGCCGGGTGCTCTATACTGCCTCCCTGCTGGCCCCCAGCTGGAGCCGGGAGCTCTATGCTGCCTCCCTGCTGGCCCCCAGCTGGAGCCGGGAGCTCTATGCTGCCTCCCTGCTGGCCCCCAGCTGGAGCCGGCTGCTCTATGCTGCCTCCCTGCTATACCCCAGCTGGAGCCGGCTGCTCTATGCTGCCTCCCTGCTGGCCCCCAGCTGGAGCCGGCTGCTCTATGCTGCCTCCCTGCTGGCCCCCAGCTGGAGCCGGCTGCTCTATGCTGCCTCCCTGCTACACCCCAGTTGGAGCCGGGAGCTCTATGCTGCCTCCCTGCTGGCCCCCAGCTGGAGCCAGGTGCTCTATGCTGCCTCCCTGCTGGCCCCCAGCTGGAGCCGGGAGCTCTATGCTGCCTCCCTGCTGGCCCCCAGTTGGAGCCGGCTGCTCTATGCTGCCTCCCTGCTGGCCCCCAGCTGGAGCCGGCTGCTCTATGCTGCCTCCCTGCTATACCCCAGCTGGAGCCGGCTGCTCTATGCTGCCTCCCTGCTGGCCCCCAGCTGGAGCCAGCTGCTCTATGCTGCCTCCCTGCTGGCCCCCAGCTGGAGCCGGGAGCTCTATGCTGCCTCCCTGCTGGCCCCCAGCTGGAGCCGGGTGCTCTATGCTGCCTCCCTGCTGGCCCCCAGCTGGAGCCGGGTGCTCTATGCTGCCTCCCTGCTGGCCCCCAGCTGGAGCCGGCTGCTCTATGCTGCCTCCCTGCTGGCCCCCAGCTGGAGCCGGCTGCTCTATGCTGCCTCCCTGCTGGCCCCCAGCTGGAGCCAGCTGCTCTATGCTGCCTCCCTGCTGGCCCCCAGCTGGAGCCGGGAGCTCTATGCTGCCTCCCTGCTGGCCCCCAGCTGGAGCCGGGTGCTCTATGCTGCCTCCCTGCTGGCCCCCAGCTGGAGCCGGGAGCTCTATGCTGCCTCCCTGCTGGCCCCCAGCTGGAGCCGGCTGCTCTATGCTGCCTCCCTGCTGGCCCCCAGCTGGAGCCGGCTGCTCTATGCTGCCTCCCTGCTACACCCCAGTTGGAGCCGGGAGCTCTATGCTGCCTCCCTGCCAGCCCCCAGCCAAACGGAGGATCAGTGGCTGGTTTACGCCCAATGTTCGGTTACAAAACGCGACCGTTCCCACGCCGGCGTCAGGACATAGTCTGAAAATCAGAGAATCCAGGCCCAGGGTCTCAGAAACAGAGAATGCCGGCCAGGGTTTATGCAGCACATCATTAGTTGGTGCAGCAGCTGGATCATTTTGCTTTGTCTGACAGAATGAAGTCAGTGAACCTTTTCCAGTGTTGAATGGCTGTACGTGGGCTATACACACTGACACTCACTATTACAGCACAGCCTTCCTGAGCTGCTGTCTATGTCACCAACCCCACTCCTTTCAAAAGAGCATCTCCCTTGCTGGCCTAATGCATTGGATTTGTAACTCTGAGAAAGGAATAACATTTAAGAGAATAAATCTTCCATAGTAGTATTTCCAATCGGCCTGTCGGAGTCTGGGAAGCTGGTGGTTGGGGGATGGAGGGTGGTGATGTGGGCCGGGAGGGGGGGTGGAGGGGTTGTGCTTTGTATCTCCCTGATGTTTAGAAAATAATATCTCGCACATTGCTCATGGAGCCGGGCCCCAGCCACATGGTATTTTCACCAAGAAAAGCTTCTGGCTGTTTCCAATTGCTGGAAATTCATTCAGCGTGACATTGTCTAGACATCGAACCTGCCTGGCTGTGTTCTGACGGTGTTTGTGCCCTGGGGGAATCCAGGCTAATTTCTTTGTAGATGCTATAAGTCCTGTCATTTAGACAACAATTTCTTGGTAACGATGATGGCTGGTTACAGTGACAGGTGTAAAGTATTACAATTGAACACGGGCTAACATTTAAATGATGTGGAAATGCCGGCGTTGGACTGGGGTGAGCACAGTAAGAAGTCTTACAACACCAGGTTAAAGTCCAACAGGTTTGTTTCAAATCACTAGCTTTCGGAGCGCAGCTCCTTCCTCAGGTGAATGGCGAGGATACCTCGCCATTCACCTGAGGAAGGAGCTGTGCTCCGAAAGCTAGTGATTTGAAACAAACCTGTTGGACTTTAACCTGGTGTTGTAAGACTTCTTATGTAACATTTAAATGTTCTGTGTGAATCACCAGGGATCATATTGCACGTGTGTTGTTACTGCTTTTATCAGATTCACTTGAGCAAGAGTCTCTCACTCAGCCCTTTCACTCCATCATATCCGCCCCAATTCCATTTGCAGTTCAGGAGCCTGAGGGACCTCACTGCCAGTGCTGAATGTGAGGATTGACAGCAGAGATAGGGTCCGAAAAGTTAGTGAGGGACAATAAAGTGGCAATAGAACCCAAAAAATGGAATTCCACTCCTGTGAAAGGCTACATCAAGAATGATGGCTTTAGAATATAGAATAGGGCAGCACGGTAGCACAGTGGTTAGCACTGTTGCTTCACAACTCCAGGGTCCACGGTTCGATTCCCAGCTTGGGTCACTGTCTGTGCTGAGTCTGCATGTTCTCTCCGTGTCTGCGTGGGTTTCCTCCGGGTGCTCCGGTTTCCTCCCACAAGTCCCGAAAGACGTGCTGTTAGGTCATTTGGACATTCTGAATTCTCCCTCAGTGTACCCGAACAGGTGGCGGAATGTGGCAACTCGGGGATTTTCACAGTTAACATTGCAGTGTTAATGTAAACCTACTTGTGACATTGAAGACAATTTTTTTTTAAATTAAGAATTTGGGGTTGACAGAGGAGTGGGAAAGGACAGCTGCAAACAATATCCACACAGTTCCTCTAAGTAAGAAAAACATCCTCAGGCATTTTGCCCGATTTTAATCAGAAATAGGGGCCACTGCCTTTACTGCCACTCCCTGAGGTTTCTAATCTTCATCCTTTAATGGCCCTGGGATGGGCAGAGCCGGCCACCACCCTCTCATTGCAATCTGCATGCTGCAGGCAGCAGAATGTCCGCTGGCACCTGCCGATGGGCAGACTGCCAGAGCTTTGCCACATTCTCTGGTTACACCTTGCCCATTTTGAACAGGATTGCAAAAGAGAATTGTGTCCAAAGTCTTCACCAAGATGTTTATTGACAACCTGAGATGAAGCTGCTCTTGTGATGGGACCATCAATTCTATGGACACGTGCTTGTAGGATTAGAATAGCGGTTTTAATATACTTACAACAGAGCCAGCCTGTTCGCTGTTGAACTTTTGATGAACTGACCGACTGGCTCTGTGGCACGGATCTTTATACAGCAGCTCCAGGGGGAGGAGTTCTGGGCGGAGCCAAGGGGGGGAGCCCACTACAAACTCTCGAGTACTCCCAGAGCTACTCCCCCTGGTGGTCAGGTAGTGCAACTGCACTTACAATATCGGTACATATGTACAATGGGAACAGAGTGACATTGGTAACTTATAATACCGTGTGAATCTCGTTCACCACATTCAAGTCCGGCGGGGGTGGTGGCTCACAGAGTTAGTCTGTCCGGTGGACGAATTGTTCGTTGCGATCTGTGGAGCACCGGGGTTGCAGCCTCTTGCGGTGGCTGTGTGGGTGTTGAGAGCTGGGGTACGATGGCAGACTCCGGGACGGGTCTCATCCAAACTTCATACACCTCTGCCTCGACCGGAGACTGGGGGCGGGCTGGTGCTGGCGCGTGGAACCGGTGGGGCGAGCTTGCGGGATCGGGAGCGCTAGGGGGCGGCAGCATAGGGAACGGGGTAAGGGGTACCTCAGTGGGGGTGGGGGGGGCTGGATCCAGCGGGTGCCAGGTCCCGAAGGGATACTGTGTCCTGGCAACCGTCCGGGAACTCCACGAATGCGTACTGGGGGTTGGAATGGAGGAGGCGCACCTTTTCAACAAGGGGGTCAGTTTTGTGCCCCCTGACGTGCTTCCTCAGGAGGACCGGGCCTGGTGTCCTCAGCCACGCCGGAAGTGTGACCCCGGTGGTAGTGCCCCTAGAAAAAATGAAGAGCCGCTCGTGAGGGGTTTGATTGGTCGCTGTACAGAGGAGGGATCTGATAGCGTGGAGCGCGTCTGGGAGGACTTCTTGCTATTGGGAGACTTGGAGTTTTCTAGACTGGAGGGTCAGTAGGACGGTCTTCCAGACCGTCACGTTCTCCCTCTCCACCTGCCCGTTCCCCAGGGGTTGTAACTGGTAGTCCTGCTCGAGGCGATGCCCTTGTCGAGCAGGTACTGACGCAGCTCGTCGCTCATAAAGGACGAACCCGGTCGCTGTGCACGTAGCTGGGGAAACCGAACAGGGTGAAGACACTATGCAGGGCCCTAATGACCGTGTGGGAGGTCATGTCGGGGCATGGAATGGCAAAAGGGAATCGGGAGAACTCGTCTATGATGTTGAGGAAATAAATGTTCTTGTTAGTTGAGGGGAGTGGCCCTTTGAAATTGATCGCAAGGCGTTCAAAGGGCCTAGAAGCCTTGACCAGATGGGCCCTCTCTGGTCTATAGAAGTGCGGTTTGCACTCTGCACAGATCGGGCAATCCCTGGCGACCGCTTTTACCTCCTCGTTGGAGAAAGGCAGATTTCGGGCTCTGATGTAGTGGGCGAGCCGGGTGACCCCTGGATGGCAGAGGTCATCGTGGATGGCTTTCAGACGGCTGATCTGCGCGCTGGCACATATCCCGCGGGATAGGGCATCCGAGGGCTCGTTGAGCTTCCCCGGTTGATATTTAATATCGTAACTATAGGTTGAGAGTTCGATCCTCCACCGAAGGATTTTATCGTTTTTTATTTTGCCCCTTTGCGAGTTGTCAAACATAAAGGCAACTGATCGTTGGTCGGTAATGAGGGTGAACCTCCTACCTGCGAGGTAGTGCCTCCAGTGACGAACAGCCTCCACGATGGCTTGTGCTTCCTTCTCGACTGAGGAGTGTCGGAGTTCTGAAGTGGAGAGGGTACGGGAGAAAAATGCAACGGGCATCCCTGCCTGATTTAAAGTGGCTGCTAGAGCTACCTCTGAGGCGTCGCTCTCAACCTGATAGGGAGTGGATTCATCCACCGCCCGCATGGCTGCTTTGGCGATGTCCTCCTTGATGCAGCTGAAGGCCTGGCGCGCCTCAGCAGACAGGGGAAATCGTGTGGCCTTGAAGAGTGGGCGGGCTTTGTCTGCGTATTGAGGGACCCACTGGGCGTAGTATGAAAAGAACCCCAAGCACCGTTTGAGGGCCTTGGGGCAATGAGGGAGGGGGAGTTCTAAGAGAGGGCGCATACGGTCCGGGTCTGAGCCCAGGACTCCGTTCTCCACGACATAGCCGAGGATGGCCAGTCTGTTTGTGCGGAAAACGCATTTCTCCTTGTTATAAGTGAGGTTTAATTTCTGTGCCGTTTGGAGAAAACGGTGGAGGTTGGCGTCGTGGTCCTGCTGGTCATAGCCGCAGATGGTAACATTGTCCAGATACGGAAACGTAGCCCGCAGCCCGTACTGGTCTACCATTCGGTCCATTGCTCGTTGGAACACCGAAACCCCGTTAGTGACGCCGAAGGGAACCCGGAGGAAATGGAAGAGGCGGCTATCGGCCTCGAACGCCGTGTAGTGGCGGTCCTCCGGGCGGATTGGGAGCTGGTGGTATGCAGACTTCAGATCCACCGTGGAAAAGAGCCGATATTGGGCGATCTGATTGTCTGCAATTCTGGGGAGGGGATACGCGTCTAGGAGCGTAAAGCGATTTATGGTCTGACTATAGTCGACGACCATGCGAAATTTTTCCCCTGTCTTGACGACCACCACCTGAGCTCTCCGGGGACTATTACTGGCCTCTATGATCCCCTCACTGAGCAGCCGTCAGACCTCCGATCGGATAAAGATCCTATCCTGTAGGCTGTATCGCCTGCTGCGAGTAGCTACTGGCTTGCAATCTGGAGTGAGATTGGCGAAGAGAGGAGGGGGGGAGATGCGCAGCGTGGCTAGGCTGCAGATAGTGAGTGGGGGCAGGGGCCCGCCGAAGCTGAGGGTGAGGCTCTTGAGGTTGCACTGGATATCCAGGCCTAATAAGAGTGGCGCGCAGAGGTCAGGCAGGACATAAAGTTTAAATTTAGAATAACTAGCGCCTCGAATTGTGAGCGTAGCGACGGTGTGTCCTTGGATTTGGACTGAGTGGGAGCCCGAAGCGAGGGCGATAGTTTGGCTCACAGGAAAAATAGAAAGCGAAGAGCGTCTTACCAGCTCTGGGTGTATAAAGCTCTCGGTGCTGTCGGAGTCAAAGAGGCATTTTGTCCAATATCGCCAGCGCTGCGGTGTAAGAAGCGGCCGGATTTAGCTGTGTGGAGATTCTGTAGGCTTACCCTCGCGTGCAGTAGGCTGAGCTTTTGTTCCTCCGTTGTTTCAGCGGTGCTGGCTTCTGCCAGGAAGGCCTTAAAACATCTCAGCCAGTGGGAGAAAATTTCTTTAGCCTCTGCATCCTGCGGGTCGTGTTCTAGGCTTGAGGGCTGCTTCCATGATTTACTTCGACTGTTTCGTAAGTATATTAAATTGATGGAACCATCAATTCTACGGACACGTGCTTGTAGGATTAGAATAGCGATTTTAATATACTTACAACAGAGCCAGCCTGTTCGCCGTTGAACTTTCGATGAACTGGCCAGCTGGCTCTGTGCCACTGGTCTTTATACAGCAGCTCCAGGGGGAGGAGTTCTGGGCGGAACCAAGGGGGGAGCCCAGTACAAATTATCGAGTACTCCCAGAGCTACTCCCCCTGGTGGTCAGGTAGTGCAACTGCACTTACAATATCGGTACATATATATACTGGGAACAGAGTGACATTGGTAACTTATAATACCGTGTGAATCTCATTCACCCCATCTTGTGCCTTAATTTTATCTGAAAACATCTGGTGTATATTGTGTGGGCTCTTGCTGTTCGTCATCTCTTTAGAAGGCAGCCTCAGTGACTCGTTTAAAGTGTGGTCACACCTCAGCACTGAGGGATTGTTGACGATATACTAATACAACTGGACCAGCCCAGCAGGTTTGACCAAACATTGATTATTTTCATCAAATTGAACAGGGTTGTTTGATTAGTAAAAAAAAAATGATGGACGGAACCCAGATGTAAGAAATCAGGGAGATCTTCCCAAAGCTTGGTCCCAATTCTTCTGGCCAAAACTTGAATTTATTGTGTGAAGTTCTTTTCCCCCTTTTTGCAGCATAATCCATTGTACAGACGTCTGACCAGCATAGTTAAAGTCTCTGTGTTCTGTCATTTGACAGTAAACAGGCTGACGTGGTGAATTTGATACCACAATGCCATCCCCACCACATTTCCTGCTGCGTACAGACACTTGGCTGCTTCTGTGCCAGAGAGCCCAAGAGCATCAGAAATCTCGATTGTAAACAGCGTGACCCAGAACTTTGTATTTGTCTGATATTTGAACTGGAATGGTAACGCTGAAACAACCTTTGCTGGTTCAACTCAGAATCATTGCTTTTGCCTCAAGTACAAATTCTCTGCCCCCCCCCCCCCCCCCCCCCCCCCCTCCGGGAACCTCACAGTTTCCAGCTAATCAGCTCCATTTCAATGAGAGAGAAAAGTAGAGGTTGTTTCAAAGCTACAGCTGAATTAAAATACGGAAGCACAGATCCACATCTTTTGTTTTTTTTTTTAACTTGTCCAATTATCACTTCCTTTTGTCTGTTTTTAAAACATTCCCACCTGCCTAGACCTTTGCTTCCAGGTTAAGCTTTCCCTTTCCTACCCTCCTTGACCCAGGATTTGTTTTGAACTGTCCTGGGCAGGATTCTCCGGCCCTGGACCGGGTCGGAGAATCGGTGGGGAGGGTGCAATTCACGCGACGCCGCCCCAACGCTAGCCCACCGATTCTCTGGTGACTGCAGAACTGGCACCATTGGAGCCAGCGCGGTGGGCGTGGCGCCAGTCGTGGCCCGCCCCGGCGATTCTCCGCGTGCGATAGGCCGAGTGCCCTCCGAGTTAGGCCAAGTCCCACCGCCGCCGTCCACGTGTGGTCCTACCCGGCGGGAGCTCGTCATTCATGTTGCAGAGGATGGCCTGGTGGGGGGCAGGGGGGAACGACCCCAGGGGGGGGTCTCCATGGTGGCCTGGCCCGCGATCGGGGCCTAGCGATCGGTGGCCGGGCTTCTCTTGGTGGGGGCCTATGTTCCTCCGCACCGGGCCTCTGTAGCTCTCTGCCATGTTGCGTCAGGGCCAGCATGGAGAAGGCAAATAGTGCCCATGCGTGAATTCGCACCGGCCGTAGCGCACGTGTGGAAATTCGCGCCAGCAGAAGTGCGTACGCACGGACCGCGGCGCCTGTTCTGACGGTGGTATGGGCAGCTGGAGCTGTGTGAAGTGCTCCAGTGCCGTGCTGCCCCCCTGTGCGGAGCAGGATCGCTGACCCTAGGGCCTGTTGATGCCGTCGTAAAACGTGACGGCGTTTACGATGTCGTCAACACTTAGCCTCAGGATCAGAGAATCCCGCCCATCTCTTTCAGCCATGCTCAAATGTCAAAAGTTGGGGATAATTTTCCCAGCCGAATGCAGGCAAGTTTCCTCGTTGTGGCAGGATTAACTCCTTGAACCTTCAAATGCATCACACCCTCCCCCTCCCGCACTCCTCCTGAATGGCTCGGAAGCCCAGAGGTGGGATGGAATGTTCTGGGAAAGAGTGCCTGTTTCTATCTCCGTTGCTGACTTTGCCCGTGTCAGCTCATCTATTGCTAAAAATCTCATTCATGCCTTTGTGACTTCCATTTCCTGCTCTCCCACAATCTTCCCTCCTTAAACCTGAGGTCATCCAAAACTCTGTTACCTGTGTTTTAATCACAGCCAAGTCACATTCTGCTGTCACCCCTGAGCTCACTGACCTATATTAATTTAATTGTTTTAAAAATAAATTTAGAGTACCCAATAATTTTTTCTCAATTAAAAGTCCATTTAGCGTGGCCAACCCACCTAACCTGCACATCTTTGGGTTGTGGGGGCGAAACCCACGCAAACACGGGGAGAATGTGCAAACTCCACACAGACAGTGACCCAGAGTCGGGATCGAACCTGGGTCCTCAGCTCTGTGAGGCAGCAGTGCTAACCACTGTGCCACCGTGCTACCTCTTCTTGACACCTCTTAACCTTGTGTAAATAAACATTGTGAACTTACAGCATAGGTCAGAGGGACACAGCTATCAATCAAGCAATGTTCACTGTGTGGCTCAGGTCATTCAACAGACTAATGGATTCCTGGGCCTAGGTGTCACTATGCAGCTTCTAAACTTTCAAGATCTCAACACCAAAGGGATAACGTTGATAAATGCCAGTCAAGCAAAATGGACTGATACTGAATGGGTTGTCCATTTCACACCAGCCTTTCTTTTCAAGACAGTAACCCCGAGTAAAGAATTAAAGTGCGGATTTATCATGATCAAACCTTCTGCTGTCGACATCTAATGTCCACATTTTCTCGCAGGAATCACTCATTCGATATGATTTGACAAGGTCTCATGTAGCAGATTACTATGTAAAGTTAAAGTGGATGGGATTATGGATAGTGTCTTGAGATGGATAGAAAGCTGGTTAGCAGACAGGAAGCAAAAAGTTGGAATAAATGTGTCTTTTTCCGATTGGCAGGCAGTGACTAGTGGGGTACCACAGGGATCTGTGCTGTAACCCCAACTGTTCACATTATATATTAATGATTTGGACAAGGGAACTAAATGTATTATCTCCAAATTTGCAGATGATACAAAGTTGGGTGGGAGGGTGAGCTGTGAGGAGGATGTAGAGATGCTTCAGTAGGATTTGGACAGGCTGAGTGAGTGGGCAGATGCATGGCAGATACAGTATAATGTGGATAAATGTGAGGTTATCCACTTCGGTAACAAAAATAGGAAGGTAGATTATTGTTTGAATGGGTGTAAATTGAGAGGTGGATACTCAGCGAGACCTTGGTGTCCCCGTACATCAATCACTGAAAGTAAGCGCGCAGGTACAGCAGGCAGTAACAAAGGCAAATGGTATGTTGGCCTTCATAGCGAGAGGATTTGAGTGTAGGAATAGAGATGTTTTACTACAATTGCATAGGACATTGGTGAGGCCACACCTGGAGTATTGTGGGCAGTTTTTGTCTCCTTATCTGAAGACAGATGTTCTTGCTATAGTGGGAGTGCATCGAAGATTTACCAGGCTGATTCCTGGGATGGTGGGACTGACGTATGAGGAGAGACTAAGTCAGTTAGGATTATATTCATTGGAGTTTAGAAGATTGAGACGTGATCTCATAGAAACTGGCACAATTCTAACAGGGTTAGATAGGGTAGATTCAGACGGCATGTGGCACAGTGGTTAGCACTGGGACTGTGGCGCTGAGGACCCAGTTTCGAATCCCAGCCATGGGTCACTGTCTGTGTGGAGTTTGCATATTCTCCCCGTGTCTGCTGTGGGTTTCGCCCCCACAACCCAAACATGTGCAGGGTAGGCAAATTGGCCACGCTAAATTGCCCCTTCATTGGAAAAAAAAATAACTGGGTACTCTAAATTTATTTTTTAAAAAGGGAGGGTAGATTCAGAAAGAATGTTCCCGATGGTGGAGGAGTCCAGAACTAGGGATCATAGTTTGAGGATAAGGGGTAAACCTTTTAGGGCTGAGGTGAGGAGAAATTTCTTCACCCAGAGAGCGGGGAATCTGTGGAATCCACTCCCACAGAAAGTAGTTGAAAAATGAAATGAAAATCACTTATTGTCACGAGTAGGCTTCAATTAAGTTACTGTGAAAAGCCCCTAGTTGCCACATTCCGGCACCTGTCCGGGGAGGCTGGTACGGGAATTGGCCTGCTTGGTCTGCTTTAAAAGCCAGTGATTTATCCGAGTGAGCTAAACCAGCCCCAATAGTTGAAGCCAACGGTTGTGTAATTTTAAGAAGGAATTAGATATAGCTCTTGGGGCTAAAGGGATCGGGGGATATGGAGGGAAGGCGGGACCAAGGTATTGAACTTGATGATCAGCCATGATCATAATCAATGGCGGAGCAGGCTGGAAGGGCTGAATGGCCTCCTCCTACTTCTATTTTCCATGTATGTTTCTATGTATTAATGCAGAAACCTTGAATGATTTTTCCCTCACGAGCCTTGGGAGGTCAGTTATAGGATCTGAATTATTGTGCCTGGTTGAGAGCAGCTAATTCAGCACAGATAATGATTGGTCTGGCGTAATATTACATTAGTGAGGGGAACACCACTGCTACGCTCAATTTCCTCCACACGGCCATTATCCACGTTGGTGTACTTCCCACTGTTGAATGTTGGATAGTGAACCAATGCAGAAGGAATCCAATACACAGCAGGAATCCTGCTTAATTCCCCCAGACCTCTAGCCAGAGACACTGAAACTAATGTCAAAATTCTCTCAGAGCAGCACGGTGGCACAGTGGTTAGCACTGCTGCCTCATGACACTGAGGTCCCAGGTTCGATCCTGTCTCTGGGTCACTGTCCGTGTGGAGTTTGCACATTCTCCCCATGTTTGCGTGGGTTTCGCCCCCACAACCCAAAGATGTGCAGGCTAGGTGGATTGGCCACGCTAAATTGCCCCTTCATTGGAAAAATGAATTGGGTACTCTAAATTTGTAAAACAAACAAACATTCTCCCTTCTACTCCAGCCAGCTCAGCACTGAGTCAGGACTCTACCTGGGAGCTTCCAGACCTAAAATCCATTTAGTAGCACGTTTACCAAGTAAACCATTAGAATGTGGCTTGATACCACTTTCAAAGAAATTAAAATAACTTTTTGTTTCAGAACATTGACTTTAATTTGTTAAAACTGCAGATTGAAACCTCTAAATTAATTGTTCCCATAGTAATATTAAAAAAGCATTTCTCTGGGTATGGACATCACTGGCAAGGCAGAATCTATTGCCCGTGCCTAGTTGCCCTTTGCAAGGTGGTGTTTTAGTCCCTGTGGAGTGCCCTGCTCCAGCTCTGCTGTCACACAGAGTGAAAGTGGTTGCAGAAAGTGGACTTTAACATTGCAATCAAACAGTCTGATGCAGAAACCGTAGCAGTTCAACAAGGCAACTCAACATCACCTTCACAAGGGCAACTAGGGATGGGCAATAAATGCTGGCCCAACCAGCGACACCCATGAACCCTGGATGAATTTTAATAAAAGCCAATAACAAATCAACAATTGTGAGATAATGGAGAGGCTGTTCCGTTAATCTGTAAAGCTGTTGTAGGAGAATGACTTTGATGCTGTAAACCAACCAGTGACAGACTGAAGAATGCTCAGACGCACTTTACTCTGGCTCCTCACAGCAACAAACAAAAGCTGATTTTATCTTGCATTTGTTTAGATCAGAGATCTCTCCACATTTACACTATTTGTTCTCTGATTCACTCCATTAATTTTCCATGGGTCTATAATTCTCCTCTCGGGATCAGGGTGTTAGGAAATGTCAGGAACCAGGCGTTAGTCTCCCAGAACCTGACTTTAAACATGTTCTAGTGGCTGGAGCAGATTGATGATCATTCAAAGTCAAATTCAACTGTAGCTCAGAAGTGAAAGGGACGGCACTAACCCACTGGGAGTAAAGTCAAAAGCTTTATGTGTTACTGTGGAGTAGTGCAAATTAAAATGTGTCAAATCATGTACACAAGTGAATCAAAGCAGAGCACTCGACACGTCTCTGTCCTTAACTAGAAAATCCTTCACACTGTTGAGAATTGTTTTCACTTTTCCTCAGTGTAGCTGATCCCTCGCACTCACCCTCGCCCCATACCTTCATAAACTTGCTGCTTCTCTCTTTCTCATTTCTCTAGATGAAGCCTAACATAGTTAATCAGCAGTTTATAATAAATAAATACACTTTGAGAGGAAGAACAGGGACAGACAATTCTTAAAGAGGTGTAGGCGCATGTACCTGGGGGTACATGTGTAGAAATCACGAGAGGTGGCAGGACAGGTGGGGAGAGCAGTTAATGAAATATATAGAGTGCAGGAACAAGGAGGTTACATTGGACGTAGATAGACCTCAGCTGGGATATTGTGCACAGTTCTGGGTGCCACACTATAGAAAGGTTGTGAATGCATTGGAGGGAGAACAGAAGAGTTTTACAGCACTTACCTTCCCCCCACATGCTGCTCTCTGCTTCTCCTGGTCACAGCTCCTGAGATGAAAGGAATGGAGGGAACAGACTTGTTGAGGTGCTTTCAGGAGAATCTTTTTGGCCAGTATGTAGCACAACAAGAGAGGTTCTGGACATTTTTTTAGAAAATGAAACTGGGCAGGTAGAATGAGTGGCAATCGGGGAGAATATCGGTAGTAGTGATCATAGAATCGTAGAATCCCTACAGTGCAGAAGGAGGCCATTTGGTCCATCGAGTTTATACCAGCCCTCTGAAACGGCACCCTACCAAGTCCAAACCCCACACTATCACCGTAACTCCACCTTGGGCCAATTTATCACGGCCAATTCACCCAACCTGCACATCTTTGGACTGCGGAGTAAGTTGGAGCACCCGGAGGAAACACACACAGACACGGGGAAAAAGTGAAAACTCCACACAGGCAGTCACCCGAGTTTGGAATCAAACCTGGGTCCCTGGCGCGGTGAGGAAGCAGTGCTAACCACAATGCCACCGACAGTACATCTATTGGCTGCATGGTTGATAGTGGGGAGGGATACTGTAGACTGCAGGAAGATATCAATGGACTGACCAGATAGGCAGCAAAAGTGGCAAAGGGAATTCAACCCAGAGAAGTGTGAGGTGCTGAACTTGGGGTGATTAAAGAAGGAAAAGGATTAGAGAATGAATGGGAGGATACTGGGAAGGGGCCCATTCATAAATCTGTCTAGATGCATCTTAAATGATCTTAAATGATGCTATTGTACCCGCCTCTACCACCTCCGCTGGTAAAGCGTTCCAGGCACCCACCACCCTCTGCGTAAAAACTTTCCACGCACATCTCCCTTAAACTTTCCCCCTCTCACCTTGAAATCGTGACCCCTTGTAATTGACACCCCCACTCTTGGGAAAAGCTTGTTGCTATCCACCCTGTCCATACCTCTCATAATTTTGTAGACCTCAATCAGGTCCGACCTCAACCTCCGTCTTTCCAACGAAAACAATCCTAATCTACTCAACCTTTCTTCATAGCTAGCACCCTCCATACCAGGCAACATCCTGGTGAACCTCCTCTGCACCCTCTCCAAGGCATCCACATCCTTCTGGTAATGTGGCGACCAGAATTGAACGCAGTATTCCAAATGTGGCCTAACCAAAGTCCTATACAACTGTAACATGACCTGCTGACTCTTGTACTCAATACCCCGTCCGATGAAGGCAAGCATGCTGTATGCCTTCTTGACCACTCTATCAACCTGCATTGACACCTTCAGGGTACAATGGACCTGAACTCCCAGATCTCTCTGTACATCAATTTTCCCCAGCACTCTTCCATTGACCATATAGTCTGCTCTTGAATTAGATCTTCCAAAATGCATCACCTAGCATTTGCCTGGATTGAACTCCATCTGCCATTTTTCTGCCCAACTCTCCAATCTATCTATATTTTGCTGTATTCTCTGACAGTCCGCCTCGCTATCTGCAACTCCACCAATCTTAATATCATCTGCAAACTTGCTCATCAAACCACTTATACCTTCGTCCAGATCATTTATGTATATCACAAACAACAGTGGTCCGAGCACGGATCCCTGTGGAACACCACTAGTCACCTTTCTCCATTTTGAGACACTCCCTTCCACCACTACTCTCTGTCTCCTGTTGCCCAGCCAGTTCTTTATCCATCTAGCTAGTACACCCTGAACCCCATACGACTTCACTTTTTCCATCAACCTGCCATGGGAAACTTTATCAAACGCCTTACTGAAGTCCATATATATGAAATCTACAGCCCTTCCCTCATCAATTAACTTTGTCACTTCCTCAAAGAATTCTATTAGGTTTGTAAGACATGACCTTCCCTGCACAAAACCATGCTGCCTATCACTGATAAGTCTATTTTCTTCCAAATGTGAATAGATCCTGTCCCTCGGTATCTTCTCCAACAGTTTGCCTACCACTGACGTCAAGCTCACAGGTCTATAATTCCCTGGATTATCCCTGCTACCCTTCTTAAACAAAGGGACAACATTAGCAATTCTCCAGTCCTCCGGGACCTCACCCGTGCTCAAGGATGCTGCAAAGATATCTGTTAAGGCCCCAGCTATTTCGTCCCTCGCGTCCCTCAGTAACCTGGGATAGATCCCATCCGGACCTGGGGACTTGTCCACCTTAATGCCTTTTAGAATACCCAAAACCTCCCCCTTCCTTATGCCGACTTGACCTAGAGTATTTAAACATTCATCCCTAACCTCAACATCCGTCATATCCCTCTCCTTGGTGAATACCGATGCAAAGTACTCATTAAGAATCTCACCCATTTCCTCTGACTCCATGCATAAATTCCCTCTTTTGTCTTTGAGTGGGCCAATCCTTTCTCTAGTTACCCTCTTGCACCTTACATACGAATAACAGGCTTTGGGATTTTCCTTAACCCTGTTAGCCAAAGATATTTCATGGCCCCTTTTAGCCCTCTTTATTGCGCATTTGAGATTTGTCCTACTTTCCCGATATTCCTCCAAAGCTTCATCAGTTTTAAGTTGCCTAGATTTTATGTATGCTTCCTTTTTCATCTTAGCTAGTCTCACAATTCCACCCGTCATCCATGGTTCCCTAATCTTACCATTTCTATCTCTCATTTTCACAGGGACATGTCTGTCCTGCACTCTAATCAATCTTTCCTTAAAAGACTCCCACATTTCAAATGTGGATTTACCCTTAAAAAGCTGCTCCCAATCCACATTCCTGAGCTCCTGCCGAATTTTGTTATACTTGGCCTTTCCCCAATTTCGCTCTCTTCCTTTAGGACCACTCTCGTCTTTGTCCATGAGTATTCTAAAACTTACGGAATTGTGATCGCTATTCCCAAAGTAATCACCGACTGAAACGTCAACCACGTGGCCGGGATCATTCCCCAATACCAGGTCCAGTATGGCCCCTTCCCGAGTTGGACTATTTACATACTGCTCTAAAAAACTCTCCTGGATGCTCCTTACAAATTCTGCTCCATCTACGCCTCCAACACTACATGAGTCCCATTCAATTTTGGGGAAGTTAAAATCTCCCATCACGACCACCCTATTGCTCCTACATTTTTCTATAATCTGTCTACGTATTTGTGCCTCTACTTCACGCTCGCTTTTGGGAGGCCTGTAGTAAAGTCCCAACAATGTCACTGCACCCTTCCTATTTCTTAGCTCTATCCATATTGCCTCAGTGCTCAAAACCTCCATCGTGCCCTCCTTAATCACACCTGGGATATCATCTCTGACCAGTAATGCAACTCCTCCACCCCTTCTACCTCCCTCTCTATCCCACCTGAAGCATCTATACCATGGGATATTCAGTTGCTATTCAGCACTATCCACAACTCCACCGACCTTGTGTCATCTGCAAATTTACTAACCCATCCTTCTACACCCTCTTCCAGGTAATTTATAAAAATGACAAACAGCAGTGGCCCCAAAACAGATCCTTGCGGTACACCACTAGTAACTGAACTCCAGGATGAACATTTGCCATCAACCACCACCCTCTGTCTTCTTTCAGCTAGCCAATTACTGATCCAAACCGCTAAATCACCTTCAATCCCATACTTCCTTATTTTCTGCAATAGCCTACCGTGGGGAACCTTATCAAACGCCTTACTGAAATCCATATACACCACAGCAACCGCTTTACCCTCATCCACCTGTTTGGTCACCTTCTCAAAAAACTCAATAAGGTTTGTGAGGCATGACCTACCCATCACATAACCGTGTTGACTATCGCTAATCAACTTGTTCTTTTCAAGATGATTATAAACCCTATCTCTTATAACCTTTTCCAACATTTTACCCACAACCAAAGTAAGGCTCACAGGTCTATAATTACCAGGGTTGTCTCTACTCCCCTTCTTGAACAAGGGGACAACATTTGCTATCCTCCAGTCTTCCGGCACTATTCCTGTCGACAAAGACGACATAAAGATCAAGGACAAAGGCTCTGCAATCTCCTCCCTGGCTTCCCAGAGAATCCCAGGATAAATCCCATCTGGCCCAGGGGACTTATCTATTTTTACATTTTCCAAAATTGCTAACACCTCCTCCTTGTGAACCTCAATTCCATCTAGCCTGGTCGACTGAACCTGAGTATTCTCCTCGACAACATTGTCTTTCTCCAGTGTAAACACTGATGAAAAATATCCATTTAACGCTTCCCCTACCTCCTCTGATTCCACACACAACTTTCCACTACACAGCTGATCTGCTGCGTCCTGAGTGCAAGTTGAGAATATGGCCTCTATCTTGGTTTCCAGGTTGCGTCGACTGACAAACCTGTTGGACTTTAACCTGGTGTTGTAAGACTTCTTCCAGTGCGGAAGGATGTTACAAGTTACAGTGGGACATAGATAAGCTGCAGAGCTGGGCTGAGAGGTGGCAGATGGAGTTTGATGCAGAAAAGTGTGAGGTGATTCATTTTGGAAGGAATAACAGGAAGACAGAGTACTGGGCTAATGGTAAGATTCTTGGTAGCGTGGATGAGCAGAGAGATCTCGGTGTCCATGTACATAGATCCCTGAAAGTTGCCACCCAGGTTGAGAGGGTTGTTAAGAAGGCGTACGGTGTGTTAGCTTTTATTGGTAGAGGGATTGAGTTTCGGAGCCATGAGGTCATGTTGCAGCTGTACAAAACTCTGGTGCGGCCGCATTTGAAGTATTGCGTGCAGTTCTGGTCGCATTACAGGAAGGATGTGGAAGCATTGGAAAGGGTGCAGAGGAGATTTATCAGGATGTTGCCTGGTATGGAGGGAAGATCTTATGAGGGAAGGCTGAGGGACTTGAGGCTGTTTTCGTTAGAGAGAAGACGGTTAAGAGGTGACTTAATTGAGGCATACAAGATGATCAGAGGATTGGATAGGGTGGACAGTGAGAGCCTTTTTCCTCGGATGGTGATGTCTGGCACGAGGGGACATAGCTTTAAATTGAGGGGAGATAGATATAGGACAGATGTCAGAGGCAGGTTCTTTACTCAGAGAGTAGTAAGGGCGTGGAATGCCCTGCCTGCAACAGTAGTGGACTTGCCAACATTAAGGGCATTAAATGGTCATTGGATAGACATATGGATGATAAGGGAATTGTGTAGATGGGCTTTAGAGGGGTTTCACAGGTCGGCGCAACATCGAGGGCCGAAGGGCCTGTACTGCACTGTAATGTTCTATGTTCTATATTCTATATGTTTGTGGTGGCATCATGTTAGAGTTGGCAAAACTTTGTTTTTTTTAAAATAAATTTCGAGTACCCGATTCATTTTTTCCAATTAAGGGACAATTTAGCATGGCCAATCCACCTACCCTGCACATCTTTGGGTTGTGGGGTCAAACCCCACGCAATCACGGGGAGAATGTGGAAACTCCACATGGACAGTGACCCAGAGCTGGGATTGAACCTGGGATCTCAGCGCCGTGAGGTAACAGGGCTAACCCACTGCGCCACCGTGCTGCCCCGGAGTTGGCAGAACTGACGGAGGATTATTCTTTGAATGCAGAGACTGGTGGGGTGAAAAGTGAGGACAAGTGCGGGAGGTGGGCCAGACACTGGTGAGAGTCCTGTCGACCACAATGGAAGGAAAACCACGATTAAGGAAGAATGAAGATATGTCAGCAGCACCGGTTTTGAAAGTGGCATCATCGGAACGGATGCGACAGAGGTGAAGGAACTGGGAGAATGGGATGCAGTCCTCACAGGGTGTGGGGTGTGAAGAGCTGTAGCCAAGGTAGTTGTGGGAGTCAGTGAGTTTGTAATGGATATTAGTGGATAGTCTATCACCAGAAATGGAGATAGAAAGGTCAAGGAAGGGAAGGAAGATATCGGAGATGGATCATGTGAAGGTGATAGGAAATTGGAAGCAAAATGTATTAATTTTTTCAGGTCCACATGGGAACATGCAACGGCACTGAAACAGTCATCGATGTACTGATAGAGGAATTATGGGATGGGGCAGGAGTAGGACTGGAACAAGAAATGTTCCACATACGCCATAGACAGGCATAACTGGGACGCAAGCAGGTATCCAAAGCCACACCTTTGGTTTGGAGGCAATGAGACATGTCAAAGGGGAAATTGTTGAGTGAGAGGACAAGTTCAGCCAGGCGGAGGAGAGTGGTGGTGGATGGAGATTGTTCAGGCCTCCATTTGAGGTAGAAGTGGATAACATTTATTCCATTCCAATTGATGACTGCAACCATGACAAAATCCTGGAAATAGCAGAACATGAAGTGTGGTGTTGACCAACCTACAATTCTGGGAAATGCAGCTTCTGTAAAATAGAACCAAGTAGTTTTTTCTGCATATCTGTTGCTAGCGGTTGCCACAGGCAGCTGGCAATGATGCAGTGTGCTTCACTGATTTCAGGAATTGCTTTCCTTTGGGGAAAATCGTAACGGAAAAGGAAAAAGAATGGGACTGAAATGACAATCGGATTACTCTGCAATGCAGAAGTGAATAATTCACACTTTACACACCTCGAGTTAAATTTCTCCGTCTGTGAAGTAACATCCTTGCAATACCTCCAGAGTTTGTATTGTTCCATGTGTACACGTTGGGAAAGATGCTCATTAAACACTTGTCTTCCTTTTACACAACACACTTGAGGAAATCGTATCTTGAAAAAGAAACATTATCTTAAATCAGCAGCAAATGTTTGATCGAAATACTCAGACTTCCCAAGGCTAATAGAGAGACAAATCTCACTTTAACCTCTTTCCACTCATATTATTTCTGGTACAGACGGTGTTTGATCAAAGGGACAGTTACTTAGACTGTCTAATCCATGGGCTGTACATGCACCTCGGACACTCAATGATCCTATTTACTGTACTTGGCCATGTGGTCTAAAATGAACCCAGTCTGGGTTTCCTTAAACACTGACTCAGTTCATTTACTTAGGAGGGTCAAGTTTTGGTGAATTGAGCTGAATGACTTCTTTTATAAAGCAAGGAGTTAATTTGGAATCAGGATACACAGAAATAGACTGATTTCTAACCTCAGGACTCCACATTAAATGGATTTGGGTGCTCCATTCTGCAGTAAATACTGACACCTGAAAACACAGTGGATTGGAGAAACTAACCCATTGTTCATTTATATGGACATAGCTTTAAGGCTGTGTGTTTTCAGGCTGTCTCGAGCAGAGATATCACAACTGGAACAGCTGGTCCACTTGTTATAATAATACCGAGAATGGGCAGATGTCATTTTCAATGCCAAGAGCACAGCTAACACCTCATGGATTTCATTTATTTAAGATTGTTTTGAGATATGCCTCTGTAAGGAACCTTGTCAAATTTAGCTGATGACTTAAAGAAGCCAGACTTGAGCAAGCTGTTACAACACAGTTTAAAGAAACCACAATGGATCTCTTGGTTTTATTTACTGTTCAAAACAAAACAGTGTAGAAGGTGGTGAGCTAATCTGGCGTGTCAGAACATGTCACGTGACATCATGGAACTATGAGGCACAATTCCAAACTTCTTGAATGTTTTCTGATCTCAGCATTGACACAGGGATGGAGCCAGAGGCCACAGGCACTTCTTCAGAGAGAGGGAGGAAGTTCAGGGAGGGGGAGTTGCCTCAAGCAGCCTTTTGTGTGACTCATTTCAACACCTTATTGCCAAAGGCCACATGTTCACCTTGTCAGATACAGACTGTGCAGAGCACATGGGCAACTACTCGGAAAGACCCACACACATGAATATGAATCAAGGAATCAGGAGTAGGAATAGGCCACTCGGCCCCTCAAGCCTTCTCCGCCATTCAATAAGATCATGGCAGAACTGATTGCGGCCTTAACGCCACTTCCCCCGCCCCCACCCCAGACCCTCTGACTCACTTGTTAGTCATAGAACCATAGAGTCCCTACAGTGCAGAAGGAGGTCAATCTGCCAATTGAGTCTAAAAAGAGCACCCAAACCTAGACCCACTCCCTTACCCTATCCCCTACAACCCCACCTAACCTTTCGGACACTAGGGGGCAATTTAGCATGGCCAATCCACCTAACCTGCACATCTTTGAAGTTTGGGAGGAAACCGGAGCACCCGGAGGAAACCCACACAGACACGGGGAGAATGTGAAAACACCACACAGGGCTGGAATTGAACCTGGGTCCCTGGAGCTGTGAGGCAGCAGTGCTAACCACTCTGCCACAGTCAAACATCTATCTACCATCCATTTCAGTTTTTAAAAATTTTTTTAGAGTACCCAATTATTTTTTCCAATTAAGGGGCAATTTAGCGTGGCCAATCCACCTATCCTGCACATCTTTGGGTTGTGGGGGTGAAACCCACGCAAACACGGGGCGAATGTGCAAACTCCACACGGACTGTGACCCAGAGCCAGGATCGAACCTGGGACCTCGGCGCCGTAAGGCAGCAGTGCTAACCACTGTGCCACCATGCTGCCCCATTTCAGTTTTAAAAGCCTGTAATGACGCAGCCTCCACTGCTGTCTGGGAAGAGAGTTCCACACACTCAACACCTAGGGCTGGTTTAGCTCAGTGGGCTAGACAGCTGGTTTGTGATGCAGAACAAGGCCAGCAGCGCGGGTTCAATTCCCGTACCAGCTTACCTGAACAGGTGCCAGAATGTGGCGACTAGGGGCTTTTCACAGTAACTTCATACTTGTGACAATAAAGGTTATGATTATTACCTCTTGAGAGAACAAAACCTCCTCATCTCTGTGTTAAATGGGATACCCCTTATTTTTAAGCTGTGTCCCCTGGTTCTGGACTCTGTCATGAGGGAAAATATCCTCTCAGCATCCACTCTATCAAGTCCCTTCAGAATATTATATGTTTCAATAAGATTGCCTCTCATTTCTTTAAACTCCAATGGTTGCAGGCCCAGCCAGTCCAACCTCCCCCCATAAGATAATCCCCTCACCTCAGGAATAGGTTAAGTGAATCTTCTCCAAATGGCTTTAAATATAATTGTGTCCTTTCTTAAGTAAGGAGACCAAAATTGTCCACAGTGCTCTTCAGTATCATCTCACCAATGCCCTTCAGACATTTGGCAAAACTTCCCTTCTTTTCTATTCCATTCCCCTTGCAATAGGTGTCAATATTCCATTTGCCTTCCAGTCCCTTGCTGGAGCTGCAGACTCATTTTTGCTGATTCACCTACCTGGACACCCAGATCCCTCTGTACATCAGAGTTCTGCAGTCCCTCTCCATTTAGATAATTTGCTGCTTTTCTGTTCTTGCTGACAAAGTGAACAAGTTCACAGTTTCCCACATTATGCTCTATCTGCCAAAATGTTATTCACTCCTTTAGCCTCTCTATAATCCCTTTGCAGACTCCTGTGTCCTTCACGATGTATTTTCCTATCTATCTTTGTGTCATCAGTAAAATTAGCATCCTTTCTTTCAGTTCCTTCATCCAAGTCATTGATGTAAACTGTAAATAGTTGAGGCCTCAACATTGATTCCCGTGGCACTCCATTCGTTACACTTGCTAACCCGAACATGGCCTATTTATGCCTACTCTCTGTTTCCTGTTAGTTTTCCAATCCTCTATCCACATTAACATCTTACCCCCTACACCAAGAGCTCTTATTTTGTGTAAAAACCTTTGATGTGGTGCCTTATCCAATGCCTTCTGGAAATCCAAGAACACCACATCCACCGGTCCCCATGGTCCACGTTGCTTGTTGCTTCCTCAACGAACCAGAATAAAAGAAAGCAAGAGACCCATCGCTATAAGATCTCAATAAATGGATTGTAGTAGCTGGCAGCCAAGAGGTGGAGTCCCCGCAATGGACCAGTGAGTAAATGGATTCATTCTGTACTGTGCTGAAGTATATGGCTCAGGAAGATCTCAGAATTAAAATAAAATCCCTGTGAAGTAAGAGCACATGCTCGAGTGCAACAACAGCACCTACAGGAACAACAACTGGCATTTCTATGGCTGCGTTAACACAATAAAGGTGTTTTACGGAAGCATTAACACATTTTAACGCTGAGCCACATGAGGAAATTAGGCTGGTTGATGAAAAGGAAGGTTATGGAGTGTCTCAGCAGTGGAAAGGGAGATATAGACGTGGAGATCTATAGAGTCAGAATTTCAGAGTTAAAGGCAAGATTATTACAAGGGAGGAAGTGTTTTGGGAGATCCAATTCTGGCCTATAATTATCCGGATTATCCTTGCAACCCTTCTTAAATAGCGGTACAACATTGGCTATCCTCCAATCCTCTGGGAGCTATAAAATAAATGGCAGAAACATCAGGAGCATCGAGACACAGAGAGATCTGGGCGTGCAGGTCCACAGATCCTTAAAAGTGGCAGTACAGGTGGAAATGGTGGTGAAGAAAGCATATGGCATGCTTGCCTTCATAGGACGGGGTATCGAGTATAAAAGTTCAAAAATAATGTTCCAGTTATATAGAACGTTTGTTAGGCCCCATTTGGAATACTGTGTCCAATTCTGGTCACCGCACTACCAGAAGGACGTGGAGGCTTTGGAGAGAGTCCCTCAAAGCATAAGCCCCTGGCAACAGACTAGTGACTTGTTCTGGGAATTACTATCTATGGAAACAGACAAAGGTGTGCCTTTGTGCACCCCTAGGTACAGGAAGGGAAATAGGAGGAAGATGTAATTAGATTCAGAGGAGATGAATTAACTGAGAACAAAATCCTCTCGCACATCTGGCCAAGGAACTGACTGGACTGCGAAGCAGCTGTGGAACTGCAGCAAAATCTGGGAGCAATATCTGGGCAGCAAGGGAGAACTGAAAACAGAGGGAGTTAAAGGCAATCAGTGTCACAGACACAACTTGTCATTCATTGAAAGTAGCACAACAAAGTTTTTACTGGTTTTATTTCAAACAAATTGAAGTCAATGGAAAAGACAATTGATGTTTATACAGCCATGTAAGGTGGTACTGTTGTAGTGGATCAAAGGAAGCTTCAAAAACATCTTGAGATACTCTGAGTCACAATGAGTTACCATCCTTTCCAATGAAAATCCTGTAAATAGAATTCTGCCCTCTATTGGAAGAGTATTTATGAAAGGTTAATTAACTGAATAACTGACCAGTTACCCAGTGGTGAAAGGTGAGCAATGTGAAAAGGTGAGCAATGTGAAAAGGTGAGCAATGTGAAAAGGTGAGCCATGTGGACATCAACGGGACTGAAAGATCCTGGCCGCTGGAAAACCTGGAGGAGGGGGCAGCGGCGGGGGCACCTGGAGGAGGGGGCAGCGGCGGGGGCACCTGGAGGAGGGGGCAGCGGCGGGGGCACCTGGAGGAGGGGGCAGCGGTGGGGGCATCTGGAGGAGGGGGCAGCGGCGGGGGAACCTGGAGGAGGGGGCAGCGGCGGGGGAACCTGGAGGAGGGGGGCAGCGGTGGGGGGCACCTGGAGGAGGGGCAGCGGGACCGCCCCACCCCCGCCCCGCTCTTAGTCCTTGCCCATCATCTTGAAAATGGCATAATAAGCAAAATAGGGAAAAAGATAAATCCCCAACAGTAAGAAAAAATCCAACCCAAATGTTGTTTCTGGTGACTTATTGCCCCTTGTCACAGAATTATCATCAAATTTACAGTACAGAAGGAGGCCATTCGCCCCTGATGTGTTATCTGTGCTGGTCTAACATCGACTGCAACTGGATGCAGTAAAACGAGAAACAGGCTTCCGACACAGGAGATGGTCCAACACCGTTTTATTGAACCTGTTGATTGCTGTACATAATCTGCTGTGGGTTGACACTCTATTAACCTAATTGATAACCTCCTACTGGCTTGACCAGACTAGCTCTCCATCACATGGTGATGATGTTCATTGGCCTGTGCACTGCAACTATCTCCCTGGCCGTGTCCTGTGAGAGAGTCTTAATGCCCTGTGGGCTTTATAGTGGCGGTGTCCTGTCTGGTGATTGGTTGTTCTGTGTCGTGTGTGTTCATTGGTTATCCTGTGTGTCAATCACTGCCTGTCTGCATCTCATGATATACATGAGTGGATATTATGACAGCCCCATCGAGTCTGCACCAGCCCTTGGAAAAAGCAAAGCCCACACCTCCACCTTATCCCAGTATCCCATTAAGCCCACACCTCCACCTTATCCCAGTACCCCATTAAGCCCACACCTCCACCTTATCCCAGTACCCCATTAAGCCCACACCTCCACCTTATCCCAGTATCCCATTAAGCCCACACCTCCACCTTATCCCAGTACCCCATTAAGCCCACACCTCCACCTTATACCAGTACCCCATTAAGCCCACACCTCCACCTTATCCCAGTACCCCATTAAGCCCACACCTCCACCTTATCCCAGTACCCCATTAAGCCCACACCTCCACCTTATCCCAGTACCCCATTAAGCCCACACTTCCACCTTATCCCAGTACCCCATTAAGCCCACACCTCCACCTTATCCCAGTACCCCATTAAGCCCACACCTCCACCTTATCCCAGTACCCCATTAAGCCCACACCTCCACCTTATACCAGTATCCCATTAAGACCACACCTCCACTTTATCCCAGTACCCCATTAAGCCCACACCTCCACCTTATCCCAGTATCCCATTAAGCCCACACCTCCACCTTATCCCAGTACCCCATTAAGCCCACACCTCCACCTTATCCCAGTACCCCATTAAGCCCACACCTCCACCTTATCCCAGTACCCCATTAAGCCCACACCTCCACCTTATCCCAGTACCCCATTAAGCCCACACCTCCACCTTATACCAGTATCCCATTAAGCCCACACCTCCACTTTATCCCAGTACCCCATTAAGCCCACACCTCCACCTTATCCCAGTATCCCATTAAGCCCACACCTCCACCTTATCCCAGTACCCCATTAAGCCCACACCTCCACCTTATCCCAGTACCCCATTAAGCCCACACCTCCACCTTATCCCACTACCCCATTAAGCCCACACCTCCACCATATCCCAGTACCCCATTAAGCCCACACCTCCACCTTATACCAGTATCCCATTAAGCCCACACCTCCACTTTATCCCAGTACCCCATTAAGCCCACACCTCCACCTTATCCCAGTATCCCATTAAGCCCACACCTCCACCTTATCCCAGTACCCCATTAAGCCCACACCTCCACCTTATCCCAGTACCCCATTAAGCCCACACCTCCACCTTATCCCAGTACCCCATTAAGCCCACACCTCCACCTTATCCCAGTATCCCATTAAGCCCACACCTCCACCTTATCCCAGTACCCCATTAAGCCCACTTAACCTTTTTGAACATTAAGATCAATTTTTCATGGCCAATCCACCTAACCTGCACATCTTAAGACTGTTTGAGGAAACCGGAGGAAACTCATGAAGACACGGGGAGAACGTGCAGACTCCGCGCAGACAGTGACCCAAGCTGCAAATCGAACCTGGAACCCTGGAGCTGTGAAGCAACTGTGCTAACCACTGTGCTACCGTGCCACCCTATTTAGTTGGGTGACTGGCCAACAGCCAAGTGAGATGGGAAGTCCTGGAATGCACTTGTTCTGTGCCCACAGCCTGTGCATCTCCAGAGATCGGGGAGCAGAGACCAGTGCCAAGGGCCTCAACCTGTCCATTCAAACCTTGCGGCAAGGAAACAGGATGATCCCAGCAAAGGTGTCGTCTGCTGATAAAAAGTGTTACTGGTCTCTCCCGATTGTTCAATGGCAATGAGATTCACAAGGCAAGAAGCTTTCACATTGATTCCTGCTCCATATCACTCTCATCTGGAACACTGGGGGCAATCCGATGGGAGTAAGCAATGGCAGAGATGGAAAATGGGCTGCCAATTCCCTCTCACCTGTTTTACACAGTCACATAAAGTCCAGATCATCACAGTGAGCCTGGTCTAGAAAAATTAGTTTTAAAAAATTAAACTAAATCATAATTTATTTTCTCTGCCTGGTTACTCCTGAATATTGTGGCTAGTGGAGAAAGACAGGATCAACTGTGATCTCCCCCCCCCCCCCCCCCCTCCCTCCCCCCCCACCACCTGCATGTTACAGAAGCAATGTTCAATTTCATATGAGCAAGATATCAGGTACAGGAAAGCTTTTGGCATCGAGAGATCTACTGGGAGAGCAGGAACGGTAGGGGATTTAGCGTAAGGGATTAGGTAATTGTTTCTGCAGATGTGAAACCCCAATATTACAAACCCAGAACAGACCCCAAGAATGGCAGGATCCTGGTCAGAAACACCAATATATTATTTAAAGTTTGTAAGTCTGTGAGGAAAGGATATAATAATAATAATCTTGATTGTCACAAGTAGGCTTACATTAACACTGCAATGAAGTTACTGTGAAAAGCCCCTAGTCGCCCCATTCCGGCGCCTGTTCGGGTACACAGAGGGAGAATTCAGAATGTCCATTTCACCCAACAGCACGTCTTTCAGGACCTGTGGGAGGAAACCGGAGCACCCGGAGAAAACCCACACAGACACAGGGAGAACGTGCAGACTCCACACAGATAGTGACCCAAGCCGGGAATCAAACCTGGGACCACTGTGCTACTGTACTACCTCGCTCCAGGAGTGATTTCACTCACACGTGGCATATGGGGCGCGATTCTCCGCTGCCCACGACGGGTCGGAGAATAGCGGGAGGGCCTTCCCGACAATTTTCATGGACTCCCGCCATTCTCCACCCCCCCCCCCCCCCCCCCCCCCGGCCGCCCCCCGACACGAATCGCTGCTCGCCGTTTTTTACGGCGAACAGCGATTCTCCGCAGGCCGATGGGCCGAATACCGCGGAGTTTACGGCCGTTTTCACGGCCGCGATCACACCTGCTTTCAGCGTTCGTGAAAACGGCCGCTAAGTGCCCATCCCGGACAACCATGGCATCGATTGGCACGGCCGCACCATGGCTGTGCCAAGGGTGGCATGGGCCTGCGATCGGTGGGCACTAATCGCGGGCAGCGGGTCTGATACCCGTGCACTATTTGTTCTTCCGCCGCCCCGCAGGATCAGTCCTGCGGGGCGACTGAGGGGCATGACGGCCCGCGCATGCGCGGGTTTGACGCGTCTGCGTGATGACATCATCCGTGAATGCGCGGGTTGGTGCCATCCATCCCGCGCATGCGCGGATGACGTCACCGTGCGCGTCAGCCGCCGTGACTCTTGGCGGGCGGAGTTAGCAACGTCCGCTCTCGGCCTGAGATGGGCCGAGCAGCCACAACAAAAAACCCGAATCTCGCTGGCACCGTCTACGTGTGGTCTTACCAGGCAGTCCCTCGACATGGAAGGGTCCGGGGGCGGCCTGTGGGGGGGTGGGGGGGGTGGGGGGGTGGTCCGACCCCGTGGGGGGGCCTCCGCCATGGCCTGATTGGGGCCCACCAATCGGCGGGCCGGCCTCTCGGGCTGGGAGCTTCCGCACCGTCCCCTGTAGCCCTGCACCATGTTGCGTTGGGGCCGGCACGGAGTAGGGAGCCACTGCGCATGCGCGAGTTCACGGCGGTGCCACTGCGCATACGCAGCCCCTGCGGCGCCCATCTGACGCCGGGATCAGCAGCTGGAGCAGCGTGGGTCACTCCAGTGCCGTGCTGGCCCCCTGTAGGGGTCAGAATCGCTGATCCTGAGGCCGTGTTGACACCGTCGAGAAACACAACGGGGTTTACGACGGCGTCAACACTTGGCCTCAGGATTAGAGAATCCCGCCCACATTTCTGCCTGTGGGATTTTGCTGGGTGTTAATTGGCTTCTATGTTTCCCAAATTACGACAGTGACTACACTTCAAAAGCAGTTGATTGGCAGTAACGTACTTTGGGAAGTCTGGTGGTTGTTCAAGGCTCTATATAAATGTCATTTTATAATTTATAAGGATATAAAGACACTGAAGAAGGTGCAAAAAAAAAGATTTTCATGGATACTTCGTACTTGGCAAAGTTTCCCCCATTGGGGAACTTTCACTGGAGGTGAGGAATGTGTACAACTAATGATCGCATTCATTTTTAAACATTAACATTCCTCAAATTAGTTCTTTTTTTAAATTTACAGTACCCAATTATTTTTTTCCAATTAAGGGGCAATTTAGCGTGGCCAATCTGCCTATCCTGCACATCTTTGAGTTGTGGGGGTGAAACCCACGCAGACACGGGGAGAATGTGCAAACTCCACACGGACAGTGACCCAGAGCCGGGATTGAACCTGGGACCTCAGCGCCGTGAGACTGCAGTGCTAACTACTGCCCCACCGTGCCGCCCAATTTAAATGAGTTCTTAATAAGAGGACATGGAGATTAAGGTTTGTGAATTGAGAGATTGTACCAATCAGGATTGACTGAACAGACTGGGGAATGATCTGATAGAAGTCTTCAAAGTTATGAAAGAGTTTGATACGGGCAGACATATTTCCACTTGTGCTGTCTAGCACTGGCCATAAACAAGATATTGGGCGGAATTCTCCGACCCCCCGCAGGGTCGGGGAAATCGCCCGGGGCCGGCGTAAATCCCGCCCACTCCGTGGCCGGAATTCCCCGCCATCCGGGAATCGGCGGGGGCGGGAATCGCGCCCCGCCGGTCGGCGGGCCCCCCGTGGCGATTCTCCGGCCCGCGATGGGCCGAAAGTCCGGACGCTATCAGGCCACTCCTGCCGCCGTGGATTAAACCACCTCTGGTGCCGGCGGGAGCAGGCGGCGGGAGCGGGCCAAGGGGTCCTGGGGGGGGGGGGGTGATCTGCCACCGGGGGGGGTGCCCACACGGTGGCCTGGCCCGCAACCGGAGCCCACCGATCAGCGGGCGGGCCTGTGCCATGGGGGGCACTCTTTTTCTTCCGCCGCCGCCACGGCCTCCACCATGGTGGAGGCGGAAGAGACCCCCTCCACCGCGCAAGGGCCGGGGTGATGTCAGCGGCCGCTGATGCTCTGGCGCATGCGCGGACTCACGCAGACCGGCGAAGGCCTTTCGGCCAGCCCCGACGCTGGCTAGCATGGCGCCAAAGGCCGTTAGCACCGCTCGGCGGAGCAGGAGCCACTCCGGCGCGGGCCTAGCCCCTAAAGGTGCGGAGAATTCCACACCTTTGGGGAGGCCCGACGCCGCAGTGGTTCTCGCCGCTTCGGTACGCCGGGACCCCCCCCCCGCCCCGCCCCCCACCCCCCCACCCCCGCCCCGCCCCGCCGGGTAGGGGAGAATCCCAGCCATTGTCACCAATAAATAGGGAATTCAGGAGAAACTTCTTCATCGAGACTTGTTGGAATGTGAAACTTGCCACAAGGAACAGCAAAGATGTAATTAAAGAAAATCTCGATAAACAGGTGAGGGAATAAGGAATAGAGCATTTTGCTAAGAAGGTGATATGGAGAGAGATGTGCGAAGATTTGTGTGGAGCATAAACACTGACAGGTAGAGTCCTACCTGTTTTGCTGCTTTGCAATCGAGGTAATTCCATAATAATAATAATCTTTATTGTCACAAGTAACCTTACATTAACACTGCAATGAAGTTACTGTGAAAATCCCCTAGTCGTCACACTCTGGCGCCTGTTCGGGTACACAGAGGGAGAATTCAGAATGCCCAATTCACCTAACAGCACGTCTTTCAGGACTTGTGGGAGGAAACCGGAGCACCCGGAGGAAACCCACACAGACTCCGCATAGACAGTGACCCAAGCCAGAAATCAAACCCAGGTCTCTACATAAAGAGTGAACACTTCTTTTTGTTGCAAAAATATATTTTATTTATAAAATATCGGGAAGAACATTACAAACATTTTAGAATGGCCATCACACGAAGTGCAATAAAATTCAGGTTCTCTACATACATCATGTTGTACTCCGAGGTGCTTCAGTACAGTCGAAGGAACGTTCGACATTTTTCAATGGTTGTTACAAAAAATACAATGGCATTTAAGTTGTCTACATAGATCAAGTTGCATTCTGATGTTACAATTGTGATCATGTAATATTCACTGCCAGCATTCAAATTGGGGCACACAGCTGAAGTGTTCTATACAAAAAGAATTAACACTACAGGTCAATGACCTTTCATCAGAACAATGGCGTTGTAGCAAATGCTGCTTCTTCAAGTGAATGTGGCTTCTCCTCACCTTCCTCTTCCTCACAACAGTAAACTTACAGCAACACCATCACTACTTTGGCCATATTCTGTATTGGCTCAGGACATGTAAACCATGGATAGTTTCGGGCATTCCTATTTATATTCAGTTATTTAGGTCATACATGTCATAGCTGTCAGGTTGGTCTATGTTGCTGAAACATGGCTTGCTCAATTCCCTGTTCTACCTGGTCTTATCAGAGTGAATCTCGTACCTGGTACACTGGATGTGAAGTGACATTGTTCAGCCATGTGGCACAAAATGTTGTCCTATTTCCCAGCAGCAACAAAGCCTCATCTCATTTAGAAGAACTTGCTTCGATGTGCAAATGTGGCTCTGAAATGAAATGAAATGAAATGAAATGAAAATCGCTTATTGTCACGAGTAGGCTTCAATGAAGTTACTGTGAAAAGCCCCTAGTCGCCACATTCCGGCGCCTGTCCGGGGAGGCTGGTACGGGAATCGAACCGTGCTGCTGGCCTGCTTGGTCTGCTTTAAAAGCCAGCGATTTAGGATATACAAATGAAGATATTTTCAAGCATTGATTTGTACAATTTGAAGTTAATGGTCATATACTATTTGCATAATAAAGGAATGTAAACCTTTCTCGCGATATATACTCCAAGACATTCCTACATTGTTTATATAGTCACATGGTATTATCAATGACTTCCTGTTCCCAAAGCAACTGAATGTTTTGTCGAAGTGCTGCTACCTTTGTTATTACACACATTGTTCCGTGCCAAAGCTGTTGGATGTGGCCAAAATAGGGCACTTGTCACAAAAACAGGAAATGCTGGAAAATCTCAGTGGGTCTGACTGCGTCTGTGGAGAGGGAACAGAGCTGATGTTTCGAGTCTGGAGACTCTTTGTCTGAGTTTGCGACCATTTTTGTGATGACAATAGAATAGCTGCACTCACCATAGTGCTCCTTGTTAGGGCCAATGGCGTATTACTGACTGCCAGAGGGAGGCCAGTCCTGACTGAAGACAATGCCTAAGGGCAGCACGGTAGCACAATGGTTAGCACTGTGGCTTCACAGCACCAGGGTCCCAGGTTCGATTCACCGCTGGGTCACTGTCTGTGCGGAGTCTACACGTTCTCCCCGTGTCTGCGTGGGTTTCTTCTGGGTGCTCTGGTTTCCTCCCGCAGTCCAAAGACGTGAAGGTTAGGTGGATTGGCCATGATAAATTGCCCTTAGTGACCAAAAAGGTTTGGAGGGGTTATTGGGTTACGGGGATAAGGTGGAAATGAGGGCTTAAGTGGGTCGGTGCAGACTCGATGGGCTGAATGGTCTCCTTCTGCACAGTATGTTCTATGTTTAGGATGCGGTGCAGGTCAGTGACTATCTCCTGGATACCCTCTGAGATGCACACAGGGTTGCTCTGTTATGGACATATAGCCCCTTCTTAGCCAAGTCACATAGCCCTGGGTTAGTTGGTGCGGACAGTGGTGACTTCTACGAAGCCATTGCTTTCAGCTACAAAGGACCTTCTATACCTTCACTTTATTAAATTGTAATTCCGACTTCAGGTCAAGGCCGAGGGGTGGCATTAGGGAATTCATTGATTCATTGCACTTGCTATTAAGTGCCATTAATTGACAATATTGAACAGACCATTAAAAATAAGCCAGAAAATTAGTCTTTTTTCATATTCTTTCTAAGTTTCGGGGCGACATGTGGCACAGTGGTTAGCACTGCTGCCTACGGCACCCGGCTCTGGGTCACTGTCCGTGTGGAGTTTGCACATTCTCCCCGTGTCTGTGTGGGTTTCACCCCCACACAAGATGTGCAGGGTAGGACATGATTGGCTATGCTAAACTGCCCCTTAATTGGAAAAAAAATTATTGGGTACTCTTAATTTATTTAAGAAATGAAAAAAAATTCTTTATAAGTTTCATTCATATCCTCATCTTGTTTCTCTTCAGCTTCTTGCCTTTTCCACTGAAAATACATTACATTTCTCTGTGAATCGATATAATTAACCTCCATTGTGAAATGGGAACTATTTATTCTATTGTTCATTGCAATCGACCTGCCACTTCCCAATTGGATTTTCGAGTTTGCCACAATATTCTTCACATGAGGGTAAACAGGTGATTATGTCGCAGTATTATCACGTTACCTGTTTACGAGGCCAGACACCACTCTTCTGGCTGAATCCATCTCCATGGCGATCAAGATGGTATCAAAATGCATTGTGTGTGAAACACTTCAGGAGTGTTGTGTTAGATGTGACGGGGCACGAAATAAACACGAGTCACTTAATAAATAAGCTGCTTTTATTAAACAGTGAAAAAAACAATCCAATAAAAAAAAAATAGATAAAATTAAGCTTGACAAAGGAAAAATACTGGTTTAGCAGAATTATACATTCTGGGTTTATCTTTGCTCTTTAATCCATATGTGCCAGGCACACATACTCCAGCATTATTTGTTTATTCCTGCACAATGACATATTCTTCATTCTGAGCCTCTGTTCAGAGTATATTGCGGTTGCCATTAATATCCTGTGTAAAGAGTAAAATATGCTTCCAACTTGTTCCAGGGATAAGGGTTAAGATAACTGTTGGGCTGAAGCTTTGAAAAGGACCTGCCAAAAATATTTATTTTCATGACTGAACAGATTATGTTCCTAAGGAAGCAAAGCTCCATTTAAGCCTGATTGATGTACATATGTTAGGTCCACTGGCCCAACAAATATCCTCATAGATACACAGATTTGGCATTTACGTGTGTGTGTGTTTGTGTGTGTATGTACGCATGTGTGTTTGCCTGTGTGCATGCATGTGTGTTTGTGTGTGTTTGTGTGTCTGTTTCCAGTTTAAATTTTCATGACACAGTTCCTAAAATGAACGCAGCAACAATGTTTCTTAAATTATTTTGCGCCTCATTTCCCTTCCATCGTCTCCTTGCCTCCTGCCATACACAGTGCTGTCCAGGACTGGGACCAAATGTGGCCTTGAAGGGAGGTTTGCTAATGCTAGTGCAAAATTAGAAGAGACAGCAAGTGAGTCAGAAAGGCAGAGGTGTTATTGGTCAGTTACGTGGCAAGATTGGATGGCATTTATTTTAATGTAAGGAGTCTGACGAACAAGGCAGATGAATTGAGGGCACAAATTAAAATGTGGGGCATGTGTCATTGCTGCCACTGAGGCATGATTGAGAGAGGGGCAGGATTGGCAGCTCAATATTCCAGAATGTAGGATCTTCAGGTGAGACAGGGAAGGATGTAAATGAGGAGGGGTTGTCGCAATTTTGATCAGGAATCAATTATATCAACAAGGAAGTACAACATCTTAGAAGCCATATGGGTAGAACATAAAGACCAGGGAGGGGCTGGTTGGTGGGGTTCACTAAACTTTGAATCTTGGCAACCTGACCAGAACTCTTTGGATTTAGATTAAGTGCCACGCATTCCCCGCTGACACCCCCTATCTAACCGGGGGGGGGGGGGGGGGGGGGCGTTAAATAGCAGGGTGTTTCTTAGCTCTGCAAGTGCCGGGAGAATGGAGTCCTTGCAGGATGTGGGATGTGAAGAGCTGTAGTCGAGGTAGCTGTGGGAGTCGGTGGGTGTGTAATGGATATTAGTGGACAGATTATCCCCAGAAAGTGGAGAGAGAGTTCAAGTTGCGGAAGGGAAGTGGACCATGTGAAGGTGATAGAGGGGTGGGAATTGGAAGTGAAATTGATGACGTTTTCCCAGGTCCAGACGGGAACAATACGAAGCGGCACCAAAACAGCCATCAATGTATCAATAGAGGAATTGTGGGATGACCCCGGAGAAGGGCTGGAGCAAGGACTGCTCCACATACCCCACAGGTAAAACTGGGACCCATGCAGGTACCCACAGCCACTGCTTTGGTTTGGAGGAAGAGACATGTTAAAGGAGAAATTGTTGAGAGAGAGGACAAGTTAATCCAGATGGAAGAGAGTGATGGTGAGAGTGAGAGTGGTGGTGCATGGGGATTGTTCAGGCCTCTGTTCGAGGAAGCTGCAGAGAGCCCTCAGACCATCCTGGTGGGGAATGGAGGTATAGAGGGATTGGACATCCTGGTGGGGAATGGAGGGATAGAGGGATTGGCCACCCTGGTGGGGAATGGAGGTATAGAGGGATTGGCCACCCTGGTGGGGAATGGAGGGAGAGAGGGATTGGCCACCCGGGTGGGGAATGGAGGTATAGAGGGATTGGACACCCGGGTGGGGAATGGGGGTATAGAGGGATTGGACACCCTGGTGGGGAATGGAGGGAGAGAGGGATTGGACATCCTGGTGGGGAATGGAGGTATAGAGGGATTGGACATCCTGGTGGGGAATGGGGGTATAGAGGGATTGGACATCCTGGTGGGGAATGGGGGTATAGAGGGATTGGACATCCTGGTGGGGAATGGAGGTATAGAGGGATTGGACATCCTGGTGGGGAATGGAGGAACAGAGGGATTGGACATCCTGGTGGGGAATGGAGGAACAGAGGGATTGGACAATCTGGTGGGGAATGGGGGTATAGAGGGATTGGACAACCTGGTGGGGAATGGAGGTATAGAGGGATTGGACAATCTGGTGGGGAATGGGGGTATAGAGGGATTGGACAACCTGGTGGGGAATGGAGGTATAGAGGGATTGGACATCCTGGTGGGGAATGGAGGTACAGACGGATTGGACACCCTGGTGGGGAATGGAGGTATAGAGGGATTGGACATCCTGGTGGGGAATGGAGTCCTGTTTGTGGATTTTGGGGAGGAGGTAGGCGTGGGCTGTCCAGGGAAGGAGATTGAATTTGGAAGCTGAAGAGGGAAGATCTCCAGAGGAGATGAGGTCAGTGACAGTAAAAAATAAAAACTTAGTTTGATATATTCGCAGCATTGATGAATTGAGGCCAAACTTACTTTTTCTAATCAATATGAGAGAGACCACAACATTGCTAAAATAAATAATTCCAAACCCGAGAGAATGGTGGACCCAAAACACGTTGACTGATGGGCAGTGACACAGAAACGAACAGACTTTGAACTCGCCTTGTACAGTTTCTGTTACTCCAATTTTGGAATGTGGAATATGAAGCAGATTTTAAAATGTAGTGATCTGATTGATTGGTGGGTTGGTGTGCAGACTGGTCTCCTGTTTGTTCAGAGGAGAATGGTAACATTGTGCTGGAATATACGGGGTCTTAAACACCAACCAGTGCTTCAATCTTTAATCACTTCTCTAATTCCCCATCCGAGTGGAATCAATGCACACTACACACTTTCAACTCCAACAGGAACACAGAAAGACTCCTGGGGGATTGATGGTTAAAGAATGTTAGTGTTCGGAGCTTTCAATTCATGACATTTCTTGCCTAAGAGAGTGTGCCACATAAATAGATTTAAATAATAATAATAATATATTTATGTGGCACACGCTCTTAGGCAAGAAATGTCATGAATTGAAAGCTCCTCCCGGCCCTGGGTCACTGTCCGTGTGGAGTTTGCACATTCTCCCCGTATCTGCGTGTGTTTCGCCCCCACAACCCAAAAATATGCAGAGTAGGTGGATTGCCCACGCTAAATTGCCCCTTAATTGGAAAAAATAATTGGGTACTCTAAAATTTAAAAAAAAAATGAATTGAGAGCTCCGAACACTAACATTCTTTAACCATCAATCCCCCAGAAGCCTTTCTGTATTCCTGTTGAAGAGTTGAAAGTGTGTAGTGTGCATTGGTGATATTTAAAATTTCTGCTGTAAACTGACATTTCTGAGAGTCATTGGTCTTTGTATCAAAATCTCCAAAAGAGCTTTGGCCTGTGAATTGTGGAGTCTGCAATGTAGAAACACTGACCCATTACAGCACAGCAATAGACTGTTTGGCACATCGTGTTTGTACTGCTCTGTGCAAAAACAACGCATCTCGGCACACTAACCTGGCACACTCGTCTCAGCACACTAACCTGGCACACTAACCTGGCACACTCGTCTCAGCACACTAACCTGGCACACCCGTCTCAGCACACTAACCTGGCACACTCGTCTCAGCACACTAACCTGGCACACTCGTCTCAGCACACTAACCTGGCACACTCATCTCAGCACACTAACCTGGGCACACCCGTCTGGGCACACTAACCTGGCACACTAACCTGGCACACTAACCTGGCACACTAACCTGGCACACTCGTCTCAGCACACTAACCTGGCACACTAACCTGGCACACTAACCTGGCACACCCGTCTCAGCACACTAACCTGGCACACTAACCTGGCACACTAACCTGGCACACTCGTCTCAGCACACTAACCTGGCACACCCGTCTCAGCACACTAACCTGGCACACTCGTCTCAGCACACTAACCTGGGCACACTAACCTGGCCACACTCATCTCAACACACTAACCTGGCACACTAACCTGGCACACCCGTCTCAGCACACTAACCTGGCACACTAACCTGGCACACTCGTCTCAGCACACTAACCTGGCACACTAACCTGGCACACTCGTCTCAGCACACTAACCTGGCACACTAACCTGGCACACTCGTCTCAGCACACTAACCTGGCACACTAACCTGGCACACTCGTCTCAGCACACTAACCTGGCACACTAACCTGGCACACTAACCTGGGCACACTAACCTGGCCACACTCATCTCAACACACTAACCTGGCACACTAACCTGGCACACCCGTCTCAGCACACTAACCTGGCACACTAACCTGGCACACTCGTCTCAGCACACTAACCTGGCACACTAACCTGGCACACCCGTCTCAGCACACTAACCTGGCACACTAACCTGGCACACTCGTCTCAGCACACTAACCTGGCACACTAACCTGGCACACCCGTCTCAGCACACTAACCTGGCACACTCGTCTGAGCACACTAACCTGGGCACACTCGTCTCAGCACACTAACCTGGGCACACCCGTCTCAACACACTAACCTGGCACACTAACCTGGCACACCCGTCTCAGCACACTAACCTGGCACACTAACCTGGCACACTCATCTCAACACACTAACCTGGCACACTCGTCTCAACACACTAACCTGGCACACTCGTCTCAGCACACTAACCTGGCACACTCGTCTCAACACACTAACCTGGCACACTCGTCTCAGCACACTAACCTGGCACACTAACCTGGCACACTCATCTCAACACACTAACCTGGCACACTCGTCTCAACACACTAACCTGGCACACTCGTCTCAGCACACTAACCTGGCACACTAACCTGGCACACTCATCTCAACACACTAACCTGGCACACTCGTCTCAACACACTAACCTAGCACCCCCGTCTCGGCACACTCACCTTGGCACACCCGTCTCGGCACACTAACCTGGGCACCCCCGTCTCGGCACACTCACCTGGGCACACTAACCTGGCACACTAACCTGGCACACTAACCTGGCACACTAACCTGGCACACTCGTCTCAGCACACTAACCTGGCACACTCGTCTCAGCACACTAACCTGGGCACACTCGTCTCGGCACACTCGTCTCAGCACACTAACCTGGGCACACCCGCCTCGGCACACTCACCTGGGCACACTAACCTGACACACTAACCTGGCACACTCGTCTCAGCACACTAACCTGGCACACTAACCTGGCACACTAACCTGGCACACTAACCTGGCACACTAACCTGGGCACACTCGTCTCAGCACACTAACCTGGCACACTAACCTGGCACACTCATCTCAACACACTAACCTGGCACACTCGTCTCAACACACTAACCTAGCACCCCCGTCTCGGCACACTCACCTGGGCACACTAACCTGGGCACTCCCGTCTCAGCACACTAACCTGGCACACTAACCTGGCACACTCGTCTCAGCACACTAACCTGGCACACTAACCTGGCACACTCATCTCAACACACTAACCTGGGCACACTCGTCTCGGCACACCCGTCTCGGCACACTCACCTGGGCACACTAACCTGGGCACACCCACCTGGGCACTCCCGTCTCAACACACTAACCTGGCACACTCGTCTCAGCACACTAACCTGGGCACACCCGTCTCAACACACTAACCTGGCACACTAACCTGGCACACTCGTCTCAGCACACTAACCTGGCACACTCGTCTCAGCACACTAACCTGGCACACTCGTCTCAGCACACTAACCGGGGCACACTAACCTGGCACACCCGTCTCAGCACACTAACCTGGCACACCCGTCTCAGCACACTAACCTGGGCACTCCCGTCTCGGCACACCCGTCTCGGCACACTAACCTGGGCACACTCGTCTCGGCACACCCGTCTCGGCACACTCACCTGGGCACACTAACCTGGCACACCCGTCTCGGCACACTCACCTGGCACACTCGTCTCGGCACACTCACCTGGCACACTAACCTGGGCACACCCGTCTCGGCACACTCACCTGGGCACACTAACCTGGCACACCCGTCTCGGCACACTCACCGGGGCACACTAACCTGGCACACTAGTCTCAGCACACTAACCTGGCACACCCGTCTCAGCACACTAACCTGGCACACCCGTCTCGGCACACTCGTCTCAGCACACTAACCTGGCACACTCACCTGGGCACACTAACCTGGCACACCCGTCTCGGCACACTCACCTGGGCACACCCGTCTCAGCACACTAACCTGGCACACTCACCTGGGCACACTAACCTGGCACACCCGTCTCAGCACACTAACCTGGCACACTCGTCTCAGCACACTAACCTGGCACACTCATCTCGGCACACTAACCTGAGCACACTCGTCTCGGCACACTCACTTGGGCACACTCGTCTCGGCACACTAACCTGGGCACACTCGTCTCAGCACACTAACCTGGGCACACTCGTCTCAGCACACTAACCTGGCACACTCGTCTCGGCACACTCACCTGGGCACACTAACCTGGGCACACCCGTCTCGGCACACTCACCTGGGCACACTAACCTGGCACACCCGTCTCGACACACTCACCTGGCCATGCCCTCCTCGGCACGCCCCTCTCGGCACGCCCACCTCGGCACGCCCACCTCGGCACGCCCCTCTCGGCACGCCCCTCTCGGCACGCCCCTCTCGGCACGCCCACCTCGGCACGCCCACCTCGGCACGCCCACCTCGGCACGCCCACCTCGGCACGCCCCTCTCGGCACGCCCCTCTCGGCACGCCCCTCTCGGCACGCCCCTCTCGGCACGCCCCTCTCGGCACGCCCCTCTCGGCACGCCCCTCTCGGCACGCCCCTCCCGGCACGCTCGCAAGTCTTACATCCCTGGCCATTTGCAGGAATTTTTTCTGCATCCTCTCTAAACACCTTCACATTTTTCCTAAAGCCTGGTGCCCAGAACTTGGCACAATACTGAAGCAGTGTTTTCGAAAAGGTTTAACATTATTTTGAAACCTTACCCCCGATTGCAAACACATAGGTGGGATGTACCTTATACTGTAGTATGAGTGGTAGAACCTGCCCGCTGGTTCCGCCCAGCAGACGGAGCATAAGAGTCTGTGTTTCACCCACAGCAGTCATTCTGTACCGGAGCTGCTGGGGTTGTTTATTAAAGCCTTCAATTGGACTACAATCTCGCTTCAGTAGTGATTGATCGTGCATCATCATGTACATTAGCAGAAGTGTTTTACTTTCTCAAACAGTATTGGCCACAAGTTAACAGCTACTTTTCATTTCAAGGAATTTGCTGAAATTAATTAGTAACAAATGGGGGGAAATTGAAATTCAGTGTCCAATTGCACAGGAGTAAAGTTAGTTTGGGCGACATTGTAGATGTGTATTAAAGTGCGGGTTTGAGTTTTCACATTTTCAGAGTGCAGGAACTTCTGAAATAGATCACATTCTGAATGTATTGAAACAGAGCTGGCCATTGTAATGACACAGCTGCATTGAAAGTCAGTTCTGTAATTACTGTGGTGATCCCTTTACCCAGCAATGACAGCAGTTGATTATTGGAAGGATGTGGGATTTCTTGAGAAATATCTGTGCTTGACTGAAATGGTCACCAAGAGGATTTTGTCAACATTACGCTTTGATCTGAAAGTTAGGTTAGGGGTAGTTTGGTGCGGTGATCGGACTGCTGGGAGCTGGGGGCTGGTACCCTGGAGGTGGAGGTCGGTGTCATATTCTGCGCACACTTTGAGTCGGTGCTTGAACTAGTCACAAAGCTCATTAAATTTAAATGAGTGCACAGCCCCATGATTTTCTTGCAGTGTGGGAGTGCAGCACCTGTTTGAAATGTGCTTTAATGGAGACACTATCTCCAATGTTTTATAAATGGGGTTTGGTCAATATTTGGGCTGTTTAGCACAGGGCTAAATCTGGCTTTTAAAGCAGACCAAGGCAGGCCAGCAGCACGGTTCAATTCCTGTACCAGCCTCCACGAACAGGCGCCGGAATGTGGCGACTAGGGGCTTTTCACAGTAACTTCATTTGAAGCCTACTCGTGACAATAAGCAAATTTCATTTCATTTCATCTCAGTGCTCGGGCTTATTTTCCCCATAATTAGGCTCTTTGACGCGAGGTTCATAGAATTTACAGTGCAGAAGGAGGCCATTCAGCCCATCGAGTCTGCACCAGCCCTTGGAAAGAGCACCCTACTTAAGCTCACATCTCCATCCTATCCCTGTAACCCAGTAACCCCACCTAATCTTTTGCACACTAAGGGCAATTTATCATGGCCAATCCACCTAACCTGCACATCTTTGGACTGTGGGAGGAAACCGGAGCACCCGGAAGAAACCCACGCACAGTCATGGCGAGAAGTTGCAGACTCCACAGTCACCCGAGGTCAGAATTGAAGGCGGGACCCTGGCGCTGTGAGGCAGCAGTGCTAACCACTGTGCAGCCATGCCGACCAATGTTGTCTTTTCAATTTTGTGGTTAGAAACAAAGGGATTGTAATCTGCAGATTTAAAGCTGGATTCTACCTATTAACCCAGCCTTTTAGCCCAGATATATTTCCGATGTGTGAAAAGGTGTCGGCACTGCTCTAAATTTGCAAAGTTCCAGAGATAAGGAGCCGAGTTGGCCAGCCGGTTAAAATCAAAACCTTCAATGGCAGCACGGTGGCATAGTGGTTAGCACTGTGACCTCACGGTGCTGAGGACCCGGGTTCGATCCTGGCCCCGGGTCACTGTCTGTGTGGAGTTTGCACATTCTCCCCGTGTTTGCGTGGGTTTCACCCCCACAACCCAAAGATGCGCAGGGTAGGTGGATTGGCCATGCTAAATTGCCCCTTCATTGGAAAAAATGAATTGGGTACTCTAAATTTTTTTAAAGACTAATTAGAACCTTCTTTGCTTATTTAAGATGCGGCCTTCATGACCTATCACATCAGACCCAGATATTTCCATTTACACATCGAAGAAGATGGCCTGGATTCTCCTTTCCCACCGCCTGGATCGGGAATCCAGCATTGGCACAAAAATGGGATCGGTGCCAGCAGGCAGACCCATTCCCAGTCTCTGCTCCTGCCAACCATACCGAGCTCCCGGCCCTTCACCGACAGGAACATCCAAACAGCAACTTCGCATTACTTTGAGTGAAATTAACGGGCAGGAAGCCAAATCTCCCCTCTCTCCAAACACCTCTCCCACCACCCCCACGTCCCCCCCGCCGCCACCACCCCCCCCCCACCACCTCTCTCCTCTCCCCCACCCCCTCTCCTCTCCCCCACAGCACCATCTCCCCCCTCCCTCCCACCACCACCTCTCTCCTCTCCCCACCACCTCTCCTCTCTGTCACCTCCCCCCCCCACAGCACCACCTCCTCTCCCCTCCCCCACCCCCACCCCACCACCTCCCCTCCCCCACCCACCACCTCCCCCCTCCCTCCCACCACCACCTCTCCCCCCTCCCCACCACCACTTCTCCCCCCTCCCCCACCACCACCTCCCCTCCCCCACCACCACCTCCCCTCCCCCACCACCACCTCCCCTCTCCACCACCATCTCCCCTCCCCCACCACCTCTCCTCTCAGTCACCTCCCCCCACCCACAGCACCACCTCCTCTCCCCTCCCCCACCCACCACATCCCACCTCCCTCCCACCACCACCTCCCCCCCCCACAGCACCACCTCCTCTCCCCTCCCCCACCACCTCCCCCCCCCACAGCACCACCTCCTCTCCCCTCCCCTACCCACCACCTCTCCCCCCCCTCTCCCCTCCCCCACCCACCACCTCCCCCCTCCCTCCCACCACCACCTCTCCCCCCTCCCCACCACCACTTCTCCCCCCTCCCCCACCACCACTTCTCCCCCCTCCCCCACCACCATCTCCCCTCCCCCACCACCTCTCCTCTCTGCCACCTCCCCCCCCCCCACAGCACCACCTCCTCTCCCCTCCCCCACCCCCCCATCTCCTCTCTCCCCTCCCCCACCCACCACCTCTCTCCCCCTCCCCCACCACCATCTCCCCTCCCCCACCACCTCTCCTCTCAGTCACCTCCCCCCTCCCCCACCCACCACCTCTCTCCCCCTCCCCCACCACCATCTCCCCTCCCCCACCACCTCTCCTCTCAGTCACCTCCCCCCCCACAGCACCACCTCCTCTCCCCTCCCCTACCCACCACCTCTCCCCCCCCTCTCCCCTCCCCCACCCACCACCTCTCCCCCCCCTCTCCCCTCCCCCACCCACCACCTCTCCCCCCCCCCCCCTCTCTCCCCTCCCCCACCCACCACCTCTCCCCCCCCCCAGCTCTGGTTTGGCTGCATTGTCGGTGTGAAAGGTGATCACAATTTCACGTGTAAATTCCTCCTAATGGATTTGTAAATTATTATAGTTAGCTGACGGTGATATTCTCAATGTTTTTCACCGGAAGTGGGCGCCAAGGGCAGTCCCATTGAAAGTGGGAGTTATATAATAATAATATAGTAATAATCACTTATTGTCACAAGTAGGCTTCAATGAAGTTACTGTGAAAAGCCCCTAGTCGCCACATTCTGGCGCCTGTTCGGGGAGGCCGGTACGGGAATTGAACCGTGCTGCTGGCCTTGTTCTACATCACAAGCCAGCTGTTTAGCCCACTGTGTTAAACCAGCCTCTTCAGCCATTTTGAAGATTCCTGTCTCTAGCTGGCATGTATATTTACAGAACCCTTTTTTCTACAATGCTTACTCAGTTTTATCGTTATAATTACTGCCAGTCTTCGCCGTGGCCCAGTTATATATTTGCTGCACTAGTGAAATCTCTAATTTAAGTTGTCATGAGTGGGTGAGTGAGTGAATAAAAATAATGAGCTGAGAATAGTTGGAGCTCTGAGCTTCAGGGAACTCGTGCTTCAATCCCTGTATGGAACCCTGCTCCAGATCCTCTGGGTATTATCTTTATAATGATCCAATGGCCGTTTGTGTGGTTTCTCTAGGCCTTCACCATTCACACATATTATAAGAGTTTAAATGAGGCTGCAGCACTTGTGCTTGAAATGAAATGAAAATCGCTTATTGTCACGAGTAGGCTTCAATGAAGTTACTGTGAAAAGCCCCTAGTCGCCACATTCCGGCGCCTGTTCGGGGAGGCTGGTACGGGAATCGAACCGTGCTGCTGGCCTGCTTGGTCTGCTTTAAAAGCCAGCGATTTAGCCTGGTGAGCTAAACCAGCCCCTGAGCTAAACCAGCCCCTAAACCAGCTTTAAGTAAATACCAGTCGCACGTGTTATATTTCAAAAGAGTTGCCTGATTGGATTGATGTACAAAATTTAAGAAAAGCATGCTGTGTATCTGCAACCTGCACATCCTTGAATGCGACCATTTATACAGAAACGTGGCAGGCTGCACATCTTTGTCCCTCTGTGAAGAGGCAGAACATTTAATTATTATATTTAAATCTGGCTCCCACTGTGCAGAGAGCCTTATTTAGACTGAGCTGCTGACAAACAGCTTTCCCAGGTGTTGGGAAGCCTGTCAGTATAGAAACTCTGTGGCAATGCTTGTGGGTCAAATTCCCATTCTTTGCCTCCCTCCCATTTTCCTGACTGTCGCCCTCTGAATCCCTCCCACCTCCATCATACTATGCTCTGATTGTTCTTGATTACAGGGAAGCATTTCCAACAGTCCGTTTACCATTGACTTTCCCACTAGGCACCAAGCCAACCTTCTCCCCAGTCATAAATATTTGGCCATTGACATTGTGTAGGTGGCACGGTAGCACAGTGGTTAGCACAGTTGTTTCACAGCTCCAGGGTCCCAGGTTCGATTCCCAGCCTGTGAGGAGTCTGCATGTTCTCCCCATGTCTGCATGCGTTTCCTCCGGGTGCTCCGGTTTCCTCCCACAGTCCAAAGATGTGCAGGTTAGGTGGATTGGCTGTGCTAAAATTATCCTTAGTGTCCAAAAAGGTCAGGTGGGGTTACAGAGCTCTGTAACCTCTTCCAGCCCTGCATCCTTCCCCATCTCTGTAACCTCCTCCAGCCCTACCTCCCTCCGAGATCTCTGTAACCTCCTCCAGCCCGACCTCTCTCCGAGACCTCTGTAACCTCCTCCAGCCCTACCTCCCTCTGAGATCTCTGTAACCTCCTCCAGCCCTACCTCCCTCCGAGATCTCTGTAACCTCCTCCAGCCCTACCTCCCTCCGAGACCTCTGTAACCTCCTCCAGCCCTACCTCCCTCCGAGATCTCTGTAACCTCCTCCAGCCCTACCTCCCTCCGATATCTCTGTAACCTCCTCCAGCCCTACCTCCCTCCAAGATCTCTGTAGCTCCTCCAGCCCTACCTCTCTCCGAGATCTCTGTAACCTCCTCCAGCCCTACATCCCTCCGAGATCTCTGTAACCTCCTCCAGCCCTACCTCCCTCCAAGATCTTTCCCCTCCTTCAATTCTATCCTCTTGCACATCCCCAAATTTGAGCGGTTTGCCATTGGCAGCCATGCCTTCAAATGCCTAGATCCTAAACTCTGGAAATTCCTCTATGGCTCTCTGCCTGTCTCTCTTCACCTTTTAAGTGTAAATCTCTGATAATGCTTTAGTTAATCTGTTCTAACATCTCTATGTGGTTCTGTGTCAATTTGTGTTTGATAAGACTGCCGTGGATGTTTTTAATCTGCCAAAGGGGTTATATAAATGCAAATTGCTGCTGCTGCTCCTACAATCTAGGAAAATTAAAGAATACATTAACTCCACTACAGCCAACTTCCCACCCCGCTATCTCAAGTGCACCCCCCCCCCCCCCTTGCTAAAATTTAGAGTACGCAATTTTTTTCCCAATTAAGGGGCAATTTAGCATGGCCAATCCACCTACCCTGCACATATTTGAGTTGTGGGGGTGAGACCCTCGCAGTCACGGGGAGAATGCGCAAACTCCACAAAACTGTGACCCGGGGCCAGGATTTGAACCCGGGTCCTCAGCGCTGTGAGGCAGCAGTGCTAACCACTGTGCCACGTGCTGCCCTGAAGCCCATTGTTTTGAGTAAGATCTCCAGAGTTTAATTCTCAAAGTGGGTCCTGCCCTTGGCTTCGGCAGCTTCCATTTTCAAAGCTTTAATCTTTTCTAGCTGTGCAGAATTGCTTAAGCTGTGAGCAACAGCCCTTTAAGACCTGCTGAATCAATGGGGATTTAGCTTGCGAACACACCCCTGTGAATTAGTCAATCCAAGCAGGGAGTGTTTGCCAATTATTCAAAAAGGCTGACCTTACAAACACACACATCCATTTCTCTGTATCGTTTGAGCAGAGTGCACATGATGTCTTCTGGTCTCACTGATACAATGGCAAGACTGAGTAATCAATCTTTACTTTCCGTGAATGTGGAACATTCCCGACCCTTCAGTTAACAACTTCAGTAATTCACATCGATATCACTTGGCTCAGAAATCACCGGGGTGAAGTTTGTGAGGCTGTTCTGCTTGTTGCACTTGTCTAAATCCACACCCTGTTGGTCTGCCAGCTAATATCTTAACATGTTACAGAAAAGAGGAAACTGCTTTGATGCAACTTGTGGTTAAGTGAACCAACCGGAACCATGTTGTTTTGACAGAAGAATGAACTGATGGAGCGATGACAGATGATCACCCCCTTATCGTCCCAGCCCCCATCAAACACCAGGCATAGGATGACAAAGGGAAGTTCACAGGTCACAGGATTAAACACAGCTGTTCACCTGTCTGATAATGTACAGGAATTAATTAGCAATCTTTACCAAAGTAGCAAAGTTTAGCCTGCTGGAATCACATTGGAGAACAAAAACTAGTGAAAGTATGAGAGACGCATTAAACCCACTTTTACCATTTGTTTATGAAAATATTTTCAAATTCCACTTTCTCCTAATTTCTCTCACGTTAAGGCACCAAAACCATTGCTGGACCTCTGCATCATGACCATTTACCTTGACTGCCAGGGGTCACCCATCCTGTACCCTGACTAGATGGAGTGTGGAGCGGGGCCTGGACATTATTCTTCCATTATTTGTAACTACTTAGACATGCACAAAGGCATTTTACAAACGCTCCCACTTCTCCCCAGTTAGTAGATGTGGGAAGAGATGTTAGCTCGGCATCTCCACAGTTACTCTTAAACAGCAATGAAACCGTGGTTTTAAAATAAAAACAGAGGAACTGAGCAGATCTGATAGTGTCTGTGGAAAAAGAAACAGAGAGGGGCAATCTACTGGCCACGCCCCAGTGTGATCGCGGCCTGGCTGGTAGATCCCAGGAGAAGTCACCCGCGAACTTCCCGACAGCCACAACGCCTCGTGGGACTCCCAGGCCATTGTCGGCCACTGGGTGGTTAGGGAAATTGCAGGGTGGCTCACTGGCTCGCCTCCAGGAATGTGGGCACCATGGCACTGCCCAGCTGGCACCTTGGCACGGCCCATCTGGCACCTTGGCATGGCCCAGCTGGCACCTTGGCACTGCCCAGCTGGCACCTTGGCACTGCCCAGCTGGCACCTTGGCACTGCCCAGCTGGCACCTTGGCACGGCCCAGCCAAGGTGCCTAGTTGGTACTGTCAAGCCAGCAGGAGCACCACCCAGGTGCCACGCTGGCAGTGCCAAGGGTCATAGCCCGAGGGGCCATGCCAATGAAAGGAGGGGGGTATGAAGGATGGGGGGGGGGGCTGCAGGGCAGGTAAGTAGGGGACCTCTGGGACGTTGGGGGGGGGGGTTCTGGAAGGGAGGGCCTGCAAAGGAGTGTGGGGGGGGTCTGAAGAGGGGGGGGGTGTTGGATAATGCCCATGTGTGGGGGGGGGGGTGACATTGCCCATGGGTGAGGGTGTGTGGGACTCACAAGCTCACTTAGAGATCAGGGAACCCTTTCAAGGTGGCGGCCCGACGGAGTTCATCTCCCCAGTGATGAAAATAATTCTAGGGGCGCAATCGATTGGCCACGCTGCACCTGTAAAGCAGCAAATCATTGTTCCAGCACGGCCCAGCACGGCCCAGCACGGCCCACCGCAGCCCAGCACGGCACACCGCGGCCCAGCACGGCCCAGCACGGCACACCGCGGCCAATCACAGCCCAGCATGGCACACTGCGGCCCAGCATGGCACACCGCGGCCAATCGCAGCCCAGCATGGCACACCGCAGCCCACCGCAGCCCAACACGGCCCACCGCGGCCAATCGCAGCCCAGCATGGCACACCGCAGCCCAGCATGGCACACCGCAGCCCAGCATGGCACACCGCGGCCAATCGCAGCCCAGCATGGCACACCACGGCCCAGCATGGCACACCGCGGCCAATCGCAGCCCAGCACGGCCCAGCACGGCCCAGCACGGCCCACCGCAGCCCAGCACGGCCCAGCACGGCCCAGCACGGCCCAGCACGGCACACCGCGGCCAATCGCAGCCCAGCATGGCACACCGCGGCCTAGCACGGCCCAGCACGGCACACCGCGGCCAATCGCAGCCCAGCATGGCACACCGCAGCCCACCGCAGCCCAGCACGGCCCACCGCGGCCAATCGCAGCCCAGCATGGCACACCGCAGCCCAGCATGGCACACCGCAGCCCAACGTGGTCAATAAAAGCTGGGAGACCCTGGCTCCCGGGATCAACCCGTCTCATAACACCTCCCAAGATTCAACGTGATCTCGTTAGATATTGTGATGTAAATGCCGCCCACAACATGTGGGATCACTTATTGGTAAATCTGCATATTAGAGCGAGGCAGCTAGTCTCAGTTTAATGTGCTGATTCCCGAGGTTCCTGAGACTTTGCCTCAGAGATGTCAGTGAGCGCCGTTCAGCACTGGACCCCACACACAGGGAACAGATGGAACGGCGCATGGGGGGCCTCCCAGGGGATGGGGGGGTGGGGGGTGGGGGGTGCCCCGCAGGGTGGTGCCCTGACACTGCTGCTCCAAGCCTGGCAGTGCCAAGCTGAGTGATTGGGCCAGCGGTGCCCTGCGAGGGTACTCGAGAGCGTGGAGTGTGTTTTCCGCGTGCTGCTGATCTGAGCCACTGAGGGAGGTGGCCTCGTCCCCGAGCTCCATGGCTGTGTGCATTGACACCCTGGGCAAGAGTTGGCCTGTAGGACTGGCAGCACCAGCTAACAGAGGAGCCTCGGGGGATAGCTCCTTCCCAAGGAGTAGCCCGGGGGCCATTGGGAACCCAGAGGGAGGGGGGAGATGATGGGGTCCGTGCCGGTCACCCCTGTGGGAGGATGCCGAACACCACAGCACCTCAGGTTTCCCCCACCACCACCATCCCAGGCGCATCCATTGGGCAATGGGCAGAACAGGGCGACATGATGCTGCCTGGGACACCCGAGGGACTGGCGGCCCCATCCAGGCCCCGTGGCTAAAAGGGAGCCAGATCACAGGGCGGCAGCCACAGCCGGCTGCCTCCTCCACTCCTGCTGTACCATCTGGGGATCCACCGAGACACAGCGTTAGGGCCCCCAAGGCCAGAAATGTAGACACCAGTTAAGTTGGCACAGCTGCAGCACACAGGATAACGTTAGGGAGGGTACCACAAGTGAACTCACTGTCAGTAATTCCTCCCGGCGGAGGCCCCAGAGAATACCGGGTTGGGCCCGTTAATGATATGTGAACAGTGTTTACTATACATGCGGAGTAGAATGTATTGACACCGGAGCGTGGCATTCTGTCGGACGCCCAGCGCCGGCAACAATTATCGGCTCACGCACTAATCTCCGCCTAATCGTGTTTCCAGCATCGCTGGATGGGGAATCTTGCCCCAATTACGTGGATAGATTGTGGGAAATAGAGGGCCGTTCTCCTCAGAAAAAAAGTTGCAAGGCGATTTAACCGAGGTGTTCAAAATGTGAGGGGTCTGTGCACAGGTAGAAGGGGACACTGACTTATACCGGGGGACACTGACTTATACCGGGGGGCACTGACTTATACCGGGGGACACTGACTTATACCGGGGGACACTGATTTAAGGTGATTTCCGAAAGAAGCGACAGTAATTGAGGAAGAGGCAACGAGGGGTTAGGATGTGGAATGCACTGCCCGAGAATGGGCGGAGGCAGCATCGAAAGGGGATTGTAACGAGAGCGCCCCGGACGGGAGTTACAGACAGCACCTTCTGTCCTCTAACCATTGGAAGATTCAATGGTTAAAGAGTGAAGATTTTCAACACAAATCCATTTGAATGTTCATTGCCAAAACAGATTCATTTAAAAAGCAGGACCAATTTGCACTTAGATTTGTCTTTTCCTATATCTGATGACAGCTGGAAGTATTTATACTCAATTAATTGTTTGAATTCCAGTGTTGTTACAATGGATATCTGAAGAAATCCTAAAAAAAAACCACTTTGTTTATTTTTAGCTATGAGGAATGTCAGACAAATCCATGAATTAACATCTCTCCAGACAGTGGAACACTCCCTCAGTTCTGAAATGTCAGATTTGATCATCCTGGTGTGGGAATTGATCCAAAAAGTGAGACCTTGTCCTGGATTCTCTGATCCTGCCGTTAAGTTAACAGGATCCGCCTGGTCTTACAACCAGAAAGTCAACTCACTGGCAAAGGTGTCATTATTGAAACAGGCTGATACCAGTACGTATGTTTCAAAGAGTAAACTTACATTTGTATGGTGCCCTCCCCATCCCAAAGGCCTCTATAACCAATGAATTATTTTCTTGAAGATTGGCACCATTGTTTTGCAGGCACACACCGCAGCCAATTAGCATACAGCCAGATCCTACAACATCAGTGAGGTTAAAGGGCAGCCAATCAGCATTAGTGTTCATTGAGGGATGAATATTAGCCAAAATACTGAAAGACGCTTCTTTGAAAACTTGACACGAGGGGCAGGATTCTCTGATTGCCGACGCCGCAATAACGTTTGGCGATCGGCCGGGGAATCCATCTTTATGCTGGAATTGGGGGCGGTGCTGATTTTGCAATGCTCCGCTCCCTCAAAAACGGTTAACCTGGGGCGGATGGCACACGTCGTATGGACGGCCTCAGGACGTCACCCGAGGCTCTCCACCGATGGGCCGAGTCACCGACGGCATCGGTCCCGCGTCCTCACAACGTTCAGGGACCTCGCGTGGCGGCTTATGACTGTGTCCAGCGCCGCCACAGTCGGGGGAGGGGGGGGGGGGAGCCATTCCACTGGCAGGGGGGGCTTCGGCACGGGCTGGGGGCGGGTGGTCCGGGGGTGGCGAAGCTGGTTACAGGGGGGTAGTTTTGACAGGCTGGGTTCACGTGCGGCTGCGCCATGTTGCATAGTGTGGCCGCTGCTGTGCACATGCGTGGCCATGGATCCGGCCATTCTCCGGCCATATCCGCAGGCACTGGCTGGCTGCGAGCCCCCCCCCCCCCCCCCCGGCGGAGGATCAGGGTGGGGGGCGCGGCGCTGACTTTCTGGTTGTAAGACCAGGCGGATCCTGTGAACATAACGGCAGGATCAGAGAATCCAGGACAAGGTCTCACTTTTTGGATTCGATCGAATGTTTCGATAGATCACAATTACATTTCGCCATACTAAATTTCAGAACTAAAATTGCCACTTGCAGCTCCCTCACTTTCAGTGGACAGTCGGTAACTAACTCCGTGGTGTAACCTTCTCCAATCTCACTCAGGGCAGCAGAATTTGCTCCTTTAGGAAATGGAAGGGGAGATATAAATAAGCTAATGTTTCTATTCCTAATTGTTATGCTGCAAACCATCTCCCCGCCTCCCCATGTTTAATAATAAATGCTTGTTTCCAGACTTATTCAAGCTGTCTAGGTTATTTTTATACTTAGTCAATTTTAAAATATTCTCATTTTCCTCTTCCATTCATTCTGCTCAGTAAGAAGCCTTACAACAACAGGTTAAAGTCCAACATGTTTGTTTCAAACACTAGCTTTCGGAGTCCTGAGGAAGGAGCAGTGCTCCGAAAGCTAGTGTTTGAAACAAACCTGTTGGACTTTAACCTGGTGTTGTAAGACTTCTTACTGTGCTCACCCCAGTCCAACGCCGGCATCTCCACATTCATTCTGTTAAAAACCATTTGATGAAGCGGAAATGAGAATTGTCTCCTATTAAAAATGTGAATTGTCTGCTATCGATATAAATGATGTGGGTGTCGCTAAGGTGGAAATATGTTCCAGTCAGTGGAATAATTTTAACTCAGTCATTGAGATTTTGTTGCCTTTTAGCAAAAATTACTCTGGGACTGAAAAGGAGATGAGTTTTTGAGTTAAAGACAGTCTAAAGACTGGGAGCTCTTGTCCAGCCTGGAAGACCTTGGCCAATATGTCCAGCACCAAGGCACAAGTCACTCAAAACCAACTCCATTCGGGAGATATTGGTCATGTTCCTTGCGCCAGACTCCTGAAGTAACTACTCTACTCGGAACTTGGTACCAGCAGGAGACTGGCAGCATGAGAGTGGAAACACTTTAGGATGTCCCTAAACATCCCTAAAGAAGTTAAAACTGCCCCCGTGGTTGATGGGAGTCCCTGGCTTGCAACCCACCCAAATGCAGATGTTTCATTTGGGAAGGAGCAGGACACATCGAGAGACTTCATTGGAAATAGGCAGAGGTGAAGTAACGGGATTGGAGAGAGCGCGCACAAACCTCCCAACCGCTCATCCACCCGATCCTCCCAGCAGCATCTGTGCCACATCTGGCAGAGCCTGCTAAACGTGCCCTGGATTTATCCGCCATCTCAGAACCCATTCAATTGGAGGAGCAGCAAGTCCTCCTCAAACCCGAGTGACAATGCCTCAGAAGAAGAGGAGGCACGAGAGCCAGAGGTTGCTGAATCCTCTGGAAGGAGTGGGAAAGACCCAACCCCGAAGAGACAAGACTTACCTCATTAGGTACCATAATTAACCATTGATATCCACCAACTTAATTACTCATTCCCTCCACCATTGGCCCACCATGGTTGCAGTGTGTACAATCTTACTGCAGCAACTTGCCAAGGGTCATTGACAGTGCTTCCCAAACCTGTGACTGGGAATATTACTGTTGTCTGTATTGCTGCTGTATATTTATTTAAAAATAAATTTAGATTACCCAATTATTTTTTCCAATTAATGGACAATTGAGCGTGGCCAATCCACCTACTCTGCACATTTTTGGGTTGTGGGGGCGAAACCCACGCAGATACGGGGAGAATGTGCAAACTCCACACGGACAGTGACCCAGAGCCGGGATCGAACCTGGGACCTCAGCGCCGTGAGGCGGTTGTGCTAACCACTAGGCCACCGTGCTGCCCATTGCTGCTGTGTACAGCTGCAGACTGTTGTCTGCATTGTTGTTGTATCGAGCTGCAGACTGTGAAGACACTCTTGAATCTAGTCTTAAAATATTCTGAAGGAAGGAATAGTGGCTGCCCCAAAGGCAGTGTGAGCAATGGGGAAGCAGGTTCAATTTCAGTCTGGGTGCTGGTTAGCTGATGTCAGCCTGGAATTGTTACAGATGTTGTAATTGGCCTCAACACCCCTGGGTTACAGACAAAAAAGTAGCCAAGCTCCCACTCACAATTATTAGCCATGAACTCTCTTGGTGAATGCAAGCATGAGGTCCTCAGGCTCGGCTGCGATGCCTGTTGGCCCTCACTGTTGAGGTTCACACATTAACAACAATCATTGGGAAAGTGAACTAAAGGATGAGGAACACGTTCAAAACCTCAACAAGGAGTCAACACCTTCAGAAGGGGAAAGAGAGAAAATTAGCAGAGGAAAGTTCAAAAAAAGTTAACAATAATGTAAGGAAATAAGACCTCAGACTGTATATTTTTATAAAATATATATAGATATGTTCATTGCTATTTCTAAAATTTAAAATCTCAGCAAAGATCCTTAAAATGATTGATACGATATCTGTCTGTGACCCCCTCAACAAAAGAAGCCACATGTCAATTTTAGGGAAACTCACACCTCGTTATCTTTGAGGAGTCACTAACAACACACCGTGGACAGTACAGTCAAACAGTAAAGTGAGCTACACAAAGGCCTTCTGCATTTAATCACCCAAATTGGATTATCTGCTCAAACGAAGGCTCCACAATCTTGCTTTTGATTATTAATGGTTGAGACATCCAACAATAGAGTCAGAGAGTGTTATAGCATGGAAAGAGGCCCTTTAGCCCATCACGACCACACCAACCATCAAGCACCAACTATTCTGGCTCAAACTCCTGGAACTCCCTTCCTAACAGCACAGTGGGTATACATACACTCCATGGACTGCAGCAATTCAAGAAGGCAGCTCACCACCACCTTCTGAAGGGCAACTAGGGATGGGGAATCAATGCTGGACCAACCAGCGACACCCACATTCTGTACATAATTGTTTTTAAAATCCCGTTCCAGAGAGGGATCCCTTTTCTAGAGGGGGGGGGGTTCTGTGAGTGTATGTGGGAGGAGGAATATGTGTGTGAGGGATCTGTGGAGAGGGTACCTTTAGGCAGGTATCCCTGTGGGGGGGGGGGGGGGGGGGGGTCTCCTATTACCTGTTTTTTCTTTTTAAATAAATTTACAGTACCCAATTCATTTTTTCCAATTAAGGGGCAATTTAGCGTGGCCAATCCCCCTATCCTGCACATCTTTGGGTTGTGGGGAGAAACCCACGCAAACACGGGGAGAATGTGAAAACTTCACACGGTCAGTGACCCTGTGCAGGATCGTACCTGGGACCTCGACACTGTGAGGCTGCAGTGCTAACCACTGTGCCACTGTGCTGTCCTTGATGTCTCCCTATTACAGGGTCCCTGTGGGAGGGGTGTGGGGGCAGTGGTCTGGCAGATGAGGTGTGGGTAGGCAGTGCATTGCTGTGGGCGTGGGTCTGGTAGAGGAGGTGTGGGTAGGCAGTGCATTGCTGTGGGGGGGCTAGGCAGTGCATTGCTGTGGGGGGGCTAGGCAGTGCATTGCTGTGGGCGTGGGTCTGGTAGAGGAGGTGTGGGTAGGCAGTGCATTGCTGTGGGCGTGGGTCTGGGAGAGGAGGTGTGGGTAGGCAGTGCATCGCTGGGCGGGGGTCTGGGAGAGGAGG